>NC_084622.1:36253291-36438291 GCF_033978795.1 Nerophis ophidion
GGGGAGATAATATTAAAGTGTCATCATTTTTGTTGGTGCTGTAATTATTACTTAGGACCAGCAGATAGAGACATTCCCTACTTTTTAAAGCAACGCAACAACCTGGCAGTTCATTTTCACGTTGAAATCGACACTCTAAAACGTGCTTTTGGCAAAATCTTTTTGCCATATTATTTATCTTTTATAATCATATTTCTTGTAATAAATGTTGACTGACCTCTCAAAGACAACACGTCTCTCGACGTAGCCCTCATCTCAAAACGAGGAATGCTAGGTTTGGTTGCTATAGTAACCATGTCCCACCTTTGCAAGTCCTCCTCTCCAATAGGGATGCTATACAAACTCACACACACTACTTGCATACAATAAAAATAAAAAAAAGAAGTTGCAAATAGTCATTTTACTTTAAACACTTTAATTAATTTCTCCACATGAAACAAAACCAAAATAGAGTAATTTCAAGAAAAAAAGAAAAAAAGGGGGAAGGTTAGAAGGAAGGGCTCAAACTATAAAGAGAGCTTGGCATGCTGTAGCATGCTGCAGTGTAAAGGGTGCATCGTCACCAGACTGACGACAAAGAGCAACCTCTTGCACCTTTTTCAGTCTAGGACCCAACTGAATGAAATGATGTTGTTTTGCCTCCTGGGTTTCAACAAATGAAAGATGGAGGATTTGACAGAATTGAGACCACAACTAAGTTTGGAAAAATGCTGTCACACAGAAATACAACAGCAGCTCACTGTTGTTTCCTTAAGTTGCTGCACACACACACACACACACACACACACACACACACACACACACACACACACACACACACGTTATTGTATTTGTTACCTTTTTGAGACCTCCAGAAAATGCCTACCTCTGATATAATAATAAAAGTCGTAATTAAACTCAATGCAAGTCATTTGTGAAATATTATGATAAAAGTTGGAATTGTACTCAATAACAGCCGCAATTTTACTAGAAAAGCTTAATATTTGGGCAATTTTATAAAAATAGTTGTAATTTTGCTTGACAAAAGTTACAATTTCATAAGAAAACTTAAAAACGTTGGTAATATTATAACAATAATCGGAATTTTACTTGGCAAAATTGTGACAAAAGTTATAATGTTACTCAAAAGAATTTCACTATTTTACAAGAACAACAAAATTGGCAATATTGTGATAAGTCAGAATTTTATGACAAATGTCACCATTTTATATTAAAAAGTAATACTTTTATATAAAAAAGTAATGATATCATGAGAAAATATTACAATATTAAAGAAACAGAAAGAATTTCAGAAATTGTTCCCAATTTAGTAAGAAAAAAGTTGACACATTTTGAGAAAAAGACTGCTTTTCGTTATTGATTTTTGTTTGAATTTTTGGTTTGTAATTGGTTTTTAATCATAATTATTTACTTCAAGTTATTACAGTATGTCTCTATATAAAGATTTATTTAATTTTTTCAATTAATTTTGGCCGAAGGAGAGCGCATTTCAATTTCTTACACACACTTGTTATTACATGTGTTGGCCAGAAGGAGAGCACTTCGAATTTTTACACACACTTATTATGTCATATGTTGACCAGAGGGGGAGGACTTTTAGAACCGACACACAGTCAGTTTTAAAAAATCCCTCCTTTTTGGGACCACCCTAATTTTGATAGCTTTCACCACCCAATGAGACATTCTCTATTAGATGCAATAGTTTTTCGTATTGGGATCAAGATTTATGTCCTAACTTGTTCACCGGTCCTCATATGGAAGTTACTTTTCCTTGTTGATGTCTCAAGAAGGGTAGAAATACAAGAACACATGCGCACACACACACACACACACACACACAAACACACACACACACCTCAATGAACTTTCATGGAGAAGCATGCAAACAGATACAGAGGTTGGTCTGCCAGATGGGCTTTTTGAGACACACAATGACAAATCCAGTATATGCAATCATAGAAGCTACGCAGAGTGACAACCGGTGTCAGTCATTGAGGCTACAGAGGAAGAAGACTTTTAACCTAGCCAATGTTTTGTACGACAAAACAGACGCGCACCATTGACCACACTACAGTATAGAGTCCAAAATTATTGGGCGACGACTGGCAGTCATTTTGAGTAAACTTTGTAGAGGCTGTGTTTGGACCTTTTTTGATGAGGATATTGATAGAAGGTAAATATACAAGAATGTCTAACCCGCAGTCTTAATGGTTATCTGTTTGTTAACCTCCATTCATTTATGCTATATGGTCAATATAGTATCAATCTAATTGTAATCTAAGACATGTGCACAGTATTGTAGTGCAATACAGTCTGCTTGTATTGTTATCGAGCCCTGCTCGGACTTCAACGCCTAAAAAGCATAGCATGTAAAGTGCGTTTCGATCACCTCTTTGCATTTTGTTATGTACTTAACAGACTTTCTGTGAGACACTGCCACTAACAAACTCGGACTCTGGAGTTAGCTTGCATGCATTGGACTTAAACCATTAATTTGAGTGGTAACACTTAAGTATGGGGAACATATTCTAAGTAACAAAGACTTAATTAAGAGTTATTTGGACACTAGGGGAACATTTTGTAAGTAACAAAGATTTATTTGGTTAGGGTTAGGGCCATGCAGAATAAGGCATTACTAAGTACTTAATAATGACTAATTACGAGACAATATGTTCCTAATTTGCATGTTAATAAGAAACCAATTCATGGAGAATATGTTCCCCATACTAAAGTGCTACCATTTGAGTCAATTTATTCATTGAGAAAAAAACGAGATATTTTTAACAGAATTACCATTCTGAACACCTGTTTCAATGAAAGTGTCATACTGAGCAGATTAACGCTGCCCAGAGAAGGTGTGCAATTGTGTTCAACTTCCTCTAACTCAGTGTTTCCTAACCTCAACTGAGAGCCAAGGCACATATTTGACATTAGAAAAAATCCCACGGCACACAACCGAACAAAAAAGTCACCAAAAACCAAAGTCTACATGCCGTGATGTACAGGTTAATTACCTCATGCCATTCAGTGGAAGAGCATTTAAAAGTCCGGCCTGTCACTATACGTCATTGGCATGGACAGAAGACAAAGATACATTATTTATCGGAAATTAATCAGCATTTTGGGACCAATTAGGTGAAGAGGCAAACCTGATGACCCCCCACACACAACACACTAACGCAGGGCTACTCTACTGGTGGCCCGGGAATGACACATACAGCCGAGTTCAGCTCAAAACTTGAGAGACAAACATTTGTGTAGCAAATTCCTAAAAACATTCCAGTGCTCCTGTTGTATAGAGGAACTTTGGCCACTATAAAGACACTGGTAGATCCTTGCATTGACATTTTAACTTTGCTAGCAAACATAGATCACTGGGGTCCAAACGTGTGATTTACATAACTGAGGTCTTCCTCAAGTCAAACCTTTAAGTCCTCTCCTTTTTGGCAGTGACAATTTTTATTGGTAGAGTGATTTATGTAAGGAAATGGGTCAGCACAGTCCACCAAGTCAAATGTCTTGTGTGTTGAACGTTCTTGGTCGAATAAGCTGATTCTAATATTTTACAAAAGAACCTTTTCTTACCTGTTTTTGTATATTTGGGATCCTCATAACTCCCATTTTTTAAATCCAAACCATGGAGGTATGGCTGAAATGAATAATATATATATATATATATGTAAATAAATAAATAAGACCACCCATAAAACGGTGTATTCTGAATAGACCGTCAAAAAGCTGCTATAGGATGGTCTGTAAAACATAATCTATACCAAATGTGGACCAAAAAAACACCATTACATGTTATGTAGACCCCTAAGAGATGTTTTGAATGTAGAAAAAAAACAAACAAAACATAATATGACCCCTTTTGTGGTGTTGCTGTAGCTTGTTTACTTCAGATGCTGTCAGTAGTCTATTGTCCAACTTCTTTAATTATACTAGTGGTGTTCCTTAAAGTTCAGTTTTTAGGACCTTTTTTTCCCATCACTCGGGCTATTAAAGATAAAGTACCACTGATAGTCTCACACACACACTAGGTCTGGTGAAATAACCCTCTGCATTTGACCCATCCCCTTGTTTCACCCCCTGGGAGGTGAGGGGAGCAGTGAGCAGCCGCGGTGGCCTTGCTCGGGAATCATTTTGGTGATTTAACCCCCAATTCCAACCCTTGATGTTGAGTGCCAAGCAAGGGAGGTAATGGGTCCCATTTTTTATAGTCTTTGGTATGACTCGGCCGGGGTTTGAAGTTACGACCTACCGATCTCAAATATTCAACTGGTGGCTGGCGAGTTTAGTTCAAACAAAGTCACAAAGACTCACATTTTTGTAGAAGATTTCTAAAAACAACAGAGCGCTCCTGTAACTGTAACAAAATAAATAGACCAAAATTAAACGTCTACTGGAGAGGATGATTAATGTACGTAATATACAAAATAAGACTAATTGTGATCGATTTCTGTACCGTATTTTTCGGAGTATATGTCGCTCCAGAGTATGAGTCGCACCTGTCGAAAATGCCTAGTAAAGAAGGGAAAAAACATATATAAGTCGCACTGGAGTATAAGTCGCATTTTTGGGGGAAATTTTTTTGATAAAATCCAACTCCAAGAATAGACATCTGAAAAGAAATTTAAAATAAATAAAGAATAGTGAACAACAGGCTGAATAAGTGTACGTTATATGACGCATAAATAACCAACTGAGAAGGTGCCTGGTATGTTAACGTAACATATTATGGCAAGTCATTCAAACAACTAAAACATTAAGAACATGCTATACGTTTACCAAACAATCTGTCACTCCTAATTGCTAAATCCCATGAAATCTTATGCGTTTTTAGTCTCTTACGTGAATGAGCTAAATAATATTATTTGATATTTTATGGTAATGTGTTAATAATTTCACACATAAGTCACTCCTGAGTATAAGTCGCAACCCTGGCCAAACTATGAAAAAAACTGCGATTTATAGTCCGAAAAATACGGTAATTGTGGTCCAAAAAGAATTTAGTTTAATATCCCTGCACTAAGTGGTTGGGTATAACTAGAACTGACGACAAACCAGTTGAAGATGAATTGACAGAACCTCTGCTGGTTACAGTCAAGAAGAGCCCTCCATTTTTGTCTCAAATGCGTCAAGATGTTGGAAATTTAATCAACTATCAATTTATAAATGAACCAGTTATCATGGTTGTCTCTACAACAAAACCAAGGCAGTTTTTTTTGGGGGGTGAACCCTAACAAAAGTTGTCGTTAAGCTCAATTCAGTTGGAAAAAAAAAATGTTTTTTTGTATCCCAAGTCCACAATCCTACATACACTTGAAAATGATGTCTCTAAAAGCCTCTGCCAAGTTGCACAGCAGGCAGCAGGAGTTGGGCTTTGCCAAGGATGATTTGTCCTAAATTACCACCAACTCAGAGGAAGCACAGCTCACCGACCGGTGTGTGTGTGTGGAGGTGGGAAAGAGTAGGAGGGAGAGACGGGGAGAGAGGACGGTGGTAGGCTGGGTGTGGATGAGTAGTGAGCGCTTGTCATGAGATGCTTGTCTCTGTGCTCCCTGCTTTGCGGAGGCACATCGTCATGCACTTTACTCACACACGAGTGGTGCGGAATGAAGGGTGGGATGGGGAAACAAGCAAATAGTGTGTGCATATGTGTTGGTGTATGCCAAGGTTAGCTCTCCTGCATCTTTTGTCTCTCCTGACACGGACGAACGCAACACATCATCATCAGAAAAAGAAGAACAGCTCAGCAAAAGGAAGAACCAAAAAGCTAGCATCATGTAAGGTTTACAAAATAAATAATATCGCCATCAACTTATACGTGAGAGAAATAAAGCAATGAGTTAGAAATCTGTTGAAAACTATGATTTGAAGATGAAAAAAAGTTTTGTGTCCAGACAGTGGAAGCAGGCATTACTTGCCACAATGGCCTAGGAATTGGCTCACTTTAGTCCAGTTTCTAATGCAGTCCAGTCACCTTCTTACATCCATGTCATCGTGCTACTGTATGTACCGCACATGTGAACACACTTGCACATTAGCCAACTGAAGCCCGATTTTTTTTGCGGGGCCAGGGGACAAAAATGCATTGTAGCCCTCGATCTCCCCTCCAGGCGGCTGCAGTCCCCGACGAACACAAAGGGGCAGCAGGTCCCTTGTGATAACATTTATAGTCGTAGCCAGAGTCTTTCCAAAAAGCAAAGCTGTTGTTAAATAAAAAAGTGGATAAACAAAATAGCCACTCCGATGTTGAGCAGAATCACCATGGCGACCAGGATGGCGCTGTAGGCCTGTGCGGGAGACAGAGGGAAAAAGGTTATGTGTAAATAATGACACACAGGTGCAATCACAAATGCAATGTCTGCACACTGCTAAAAATAGAATGATCAAAGCTGCGGTCCTAGGGCAAATCTGCATGCTAATCAATCAAACTACGCACGTCTTCAGACGCTTGGTAACACTTTAGCTACTGGAAAAATCCCATTGATCTAAACTTCCATTTGTAAATGTCTCAATGACTGAAATTTTACTACTGTTCAACTGGGTCATTGCTACCTTGGTGGGTACAAGAGGAAAAAAGTACATTCACATCTGCATGTTATTGACACTGGGCCTAGTTTGTTCATGTGAAACTCTCAGAAATACCATGTCAGATGCATGAAAAATAATTATTGACAATGCACAGAAGACGGATAAATGAACATGGCTAAAGAAGAATTTGTCTAGATGTGTCAATTGAACCTTTCACTGTTTGCTTCCACAAGCTTTGGTTTGTGTGGTTCCATGACGATGTCATCAACACAGAACTTGGAATAAAAAAAGCATTCAGTTATGCAGCTTCCTGACATCCACAAAGATCTGAGGCTACCAGAATCGATCACTTTGGGGGAGTTTGAGTCCATTTTAAAAGATGTACTTCCGTTTAAATTAAATTATTACTTAATCGTTTAAAAAAAAAATGGACGTATTGTGGTATGACTGATGTTGTTCTGTTGTATTGTCTTGTTGTAATTATTATTGTAACTTGATAGGGACGGCGTGGCGCAGTGGGAGAGTGGCCGTGCGCAACCCGAGGGTCACTGGTTCAAATCCCACCTAGAACCAACCTCGTCACGTCCGTTGTGTCCTGAGCAAGACACTTCACCCTTGCTCCTGATGGGTACTGGTTGGCGCCTTGCATGGCAGCTCCCTCCATCAGTGTGTGAATGTGTGTGTGAATGGGTAAATGTGGAAGTAGTGTCAAAGCGCTTTGAGTACCTTGAAGGTAGAAAAGCGCTATACAAGTACAACCCATTTATTTATCATTTAACTTTGATTGTGCCGCCCACTTTGTCAGGTCGCTCTTGAAAAAGAGATTTTAATTTCAATGAGTCTTTGCCTGGTTAAATAAAGGAAATTGAATCAACGTTTGATGCACACAGGTCAACTGAAATAAATGATATGCTGTATATATATATATATATATATATATATATATGTGTGTGTGTGTGTGTTTATATATATAAGTATTTATATATACAGTATATATATATATGTGTGTGTGTTGTGTGCGTGTGTGTTCTTGCCATGACTTCATGTGTGCCCTCCTATTAGCCTACAACTTGTATCTGCTTGTATTAGAGTTTATATTGCACATTTTCGACATAAGTCGAAGTGGGCTAATATTGATCTTAATATCGGATTGGGGTACCCAATTACCATGAATTGGTGGACCCCGACTTAAAGAAGTTGAACAACTTTTTCGGGTGTTACCATTTAGTGGTCAATTGTACGGAATATGTACTGTACTTGTCAGGACTTGGACTATGACTTGGATTGTTTCTCCGTTGCAAAGGGAAATTGGCAGGAGCGAGACGTGAATGTGAGTTCATTTTTATTTTTTACACTAATAAACTACAAAAAAGGCAAACAAAGGGCGCTCACAAGAAAATACACACACTTGGCTACCGAAAACAAAACTAGCACAATGGCATGACTATAGACAAAAACAAAACTAAACAACTGTGACATAAATAACAAAGACTTACTGTGACTGAGACAAGGGAATGAGAAAACAGCATGGTTTGGTATGAATCGGGTTGAGGGGGGGCTGGAACCTATCTCAGCTGCATTCGGGTGGAAGGTACGGTACACCCTGGACAAGTTGCGACCTTCATCACAGGGCCAACACAGATAGACAGACAACATTCATACTCACATTCACACACTAGGGACCATTTTTAGTGTTGCCAATACTATCCCCAGGTGCATGTCTTTAGAGGTGGGAGGAAGCTGGATTACTAGTCTGTTTTTGGATGTCACAAAAATCCATAAAATAAAAATACAAATATTCTAGAAATAGTTGCACGTTTTCCATTTTTAAGTAGTGGATTGGGCTTTAAAGAACCGAATTAATACAAGTATTGTTTAAGAAGTAAATCTTTAGTCACACAGGTTGTTTGTCACGTTTTGTGCATCTCGCCTCCAAAGAGCACTGTCAATCACATTGCCGTATGATGATTTAGGGAATTAGAATAAAAATAGAATAGAATAGAATAGAATAGAATAGAAAGTACTTTATTGATCCCTGGGGGAAATTCAGCACCACGGTTCACTCACAATAAATAATAATAATGATTAATAATATATGACATATATTATATATATAATATATGAATAATATAAATATATTCTGCATATATTTTATATTGAAGTGCAGTCAAGAAGGAACATATGCATTATAGAGTCTGATAAATCAGGTTACAGCTCACTTACATCGTCTTTTGTAGAGTAATACAGCTGAACTGAAGGCGAGAGGACTTTTTGTATTTTCAATGTGAAATTGTAAAGATTCATGTCGTCGGTATTTGTCTCCCAAGCTTTTACGGAATGGCTTTACAACAAAAAAAATTGTTTCCCCTTTGAAAAGTGTGAAGAGAAAGCTGTCTTTTGGATTGTTAGTAGCTTTTTGATTGATTGATACTTTTATTAGTAGATTGCACAGTACAGTACATATTCCGTACAACTGACCACTAAATGGTAACACCCGAATAAGTTTTTCAACTTGTTTAAGTCGGGGTCCACTTTAATCAATTCATGCTAAGGAATGTAACGATTAATGATAAACCCCAATAAAATATTAGTATAATTATAATTATCACAAAACTGTGATAGATTACCTTACTTTGACATACTCATAGTGATACTGCTCATTCCCTGGAGGAGCAACCAGGCCGCTACTCGCTAAGTAACTTAAATGCTAACATGAATACAAGACACATTAACGTCTTTCCGAAATACTAACTACCCCGCTTTGCCTTCAATATTAAACAGTTTAATAATAAGAATAAAATAATAATAATGGATTCGATTTTATATAGCGCTTTTCTATTATTAGATACTCAAAGCGCGCACAGAGAAGTGAAAACCCATCATTCATTCACACCTGGTGGTGGTAAGCTACATTTGTAGCCACAGCTGCCCTTGGGTAGACGAACGGAAGTGAGGCTGGCAGTTTGCGCCTACGGCCCCTCCGACCACCACCTATCATTCATTCATCATTCATTTACCAGTGTGAGCGGCACCGGGGGCAAAGGGTGAAGTGTCTTGCCCAAGGACACAACGGCAGCGTTTAAAACATTTACGAATTAAGACAGAAGAACATTAATATATTTAAAAACTCAAATAATAATACAACAATTAATCATGTTTTTTGCCCAGGAAACTATATTGTGTGTGTGAGTGTTGTTTATTTATGTATTTATTTCTTAATTAAGTAATTATATCTATTTATTCATTTATTTAAAATAAATTGGGTAAATTGGATAAAAGATCTAAGTGTGTATATAAGTACTTTTTAGGCACATGTGACGATGCCGTGTTAATAATGACAATCACAATAATTTTAGTCACAATAACCGTGAATTAAATTTTAAAACAAATGAGTTGGGGGGTTAGTCGTCACATAGTCTTATAGGTTGTTTGTTACATCTACACATATAAATAAATAAATGGGTTGTACTTGTATAGCGCTTTTCTACCTTCAAGGTACTCAAAGCGCTTTGACACTACTTCCACATTTACCCATTCACACACACATTCACACACTGATGGAGGGAGCTGCCATGCAAGGCGCCAACCAGCACCCATCAGGAGCAAGGGTGAAGCGTCTTGCTCAGGACACAACGGACGTGACGAGGTTGGTGCTAGGTGGGATTTGAACCAGGGACCCTCGGGTTGCGCACGGCCACTCTCCCACTGCGCCACGCCGTCCCATATGCACATGTCTTTAATGTCTTTAATGTCCTATGTGTTCTTTGATGTTTGATGTTTCCCTCTTACACACATGTAAGAGGGATGTGTACTATGGCTATGAGTTGTTGTTTTTTTCCCTTGGCCTCAGTCTGCACCCCCTCTCCAGGGCCCAGGCTAAGACCGATTTTTTTATTTTATTTTAATCTTCTATTTTTTTCTCCCCCCCTTGTTTACCTGTATCTCATCTTTTTTTGTGAGGGGCGCTGGAAGCCGGCAGACCCGTCACCGATCCTGTTCTGTCTCCCTTTAATGTTTGTCTGATCTTGAATGGGATTGTGCTGAAAATTGTAATTTTCCTGAAGGAACTCTCCTGACGGAATAAATAAAGTACTATCTATCTAATATACAGTACATTCATACACTATGCAGGATGCATTAACATACGTATTTGTCACCTTTTCAATGCAATTAAACTTTATCTGCCTTCTTTAAAAATTATTTTCCCAGTAAAATACCATTGTGACTATCATCACCGTGATGAAGTTGATTCAGGATGTTTATCACCTCTTTCATGCAACAAGTTGGAAAATGATGAACATTGCATTGATGAACACCTTTATGTTTAAATGTAATATAAAGAAATGACTATTAAAATATATTCTGATGATGAACAACTCACACTAGAGGAAAACAGTGTGATAACAACCCCATTGTTCTCTACATGTACTGTTATTTTCAACGGGAGTGAGAAAAAAACAGGACTCAAAATCTTCTGTTATTAAGTTACATTAATGAAACATCGCTGCAAATGAATGAGATAATGAGTCTTGTGATGATGAACCCTGTAATCGGCTTATCCCAGATCTGTGACATATGATCATTAGGCCACAGTGTGGATCAAATCCTCTCATAGACTGATCTTTTTTTACTCAGTAAGACAATGACACTGCCCAGCACAAAAAATAGCACATGGGCCTATACCACATCAATTTTAACTTAGATTGAATCACTATATATATATATATCCATCCATCCATCCATTTTCTACCGCTTATTCTCTTTGGGGATCGCGGTGGGCGCTGGCGCCTATCTCAGCTACAATCGGGCGGAAGGCGGGGTACACCCCGGACAAGTCGCCACCTCATCGCAGGGCCAACACAGATAGACAGACAACATTCACACTCACATTCACACACTAGGGTCGATTTAGTGTTGCCAATCAACCTATCCCCAGGTGCATGTCTTTGGAAGTGGGAGGAAGCCGGAGTACCCGGAGGGAACCCACGCATTCACGGGGAGAACATGCAAACTCCACACAGAAAGATCCCGAGCCTGGATTTCAACCCAGGACTGCAGGAACTTCGTATTGTGAGGCAGACGCACTAACCCCTCTGCCACCGTGGAGCCCTAAATATATATATATATATATATATATATATATATATATATATATATATATATATATATATATATATATATATATATTAACTTAGATATAGATAGATATATATATATATCTATATATTATATATATCTATCTATAGCTAAGTTAATGCGTTAATTACGAGTTAACTCATCAATCTATTAACGCCGACAATCATTTTAATGCGCATTTGCGTATGTTGTTTACATGCTTTTATTTTGTTAACGCCTTTTCTTAACAAGATGGCGATGCCCGGACGGGCTTCGGCGTCGAGGGGCTCTTGGTAAAGATGGAACATTTGGCAAAAATACCGGACAATTCTGCAAATTTCATGGATGGCTTACAGCGTGGTCACTCCGGGATCACTTACGACCGCCAGACAATTCTGGATGTGGATAGATCGGGCCGTTTTGGACTGAATGACGCGTGCTTGCTAGACCGGCTAGCTAGCATGGGAATACTTTGCCGGCTACATCCAGCGGCCTGTGAAGCAGCGGAGTATATGTGTTGTCTGTCTATTTATGAATAATGCAGTCGAGGCGTGTTGGCTGAGTTCTTAACGTTTACTTTCAGAGCGTGCATATCACAACAAACAAGATGCCGTCATGGCTACACACAACCTATACCGGGCTACCGCGCATGCTCGTCACTACTGTTGCATGCTGGGTAGGGTAGATATTTTATTCCCTGGCTCATAACATCACAATATAGTACCATGTATATGCGTTCATTTTATCAAAGCAAAAATCGGAAAATTCCCATCATATCAATTCCTAGATATGGTCATAATTATTTTAAGTGCACTACGCAGAATAAACACAACATTATTAAAATTGCTACTACGGATAATTTGATCAAAAATTCCCTAAAACAGCCCACTACCTATAATATAGGTTTTTTTAAACATAAGATCCCTGATAAAAAAAAAAGTTTCTGCTGTTACCTCAGAAATTGCCTGTTCAGATGTTATGATTGTGGCTCAGAGATTTGTATGTAGATTATATTTATTTTGCATTACAAATAGGATAACTTAAATACCCTGGCAGTGGTAATAAGCCTGAATGTTTGTATTTACATTTTTTGAGTAGATTTTCATAAAATATGCTATTTAACTGCTACTGTTTAACAAGGACTGATTTAAATTGTGTTTGCACAACAAATGTTTTGGCGCTTTTGTTCATGTGTGAGAATATTCCAATAAAGGTGCACTACACACTACTTTTGAATTCATTATTGGGCTTTGCGTATACAATGCAGTTAATCGCGATTAATCGGAGAAATAGTGCGATTAACTTCGATTAAATTTTTTAATCGTTGCCCAGCCCTAATATATATATATATATCTATATATATATATATATATATATATATATATATATATATAAATGTGTGTTTATGTGTGTGTGTAAATATATATATATATATATATATATATATATATATATATATGTGTGTGTGTATGCATATATGTGTATACAGTTTTTTTTATATATATATGTATGTATACAAATATTAGAGTGGTGCATATCTACCTTATATGGCAATACGATATGAATCTCGATACATGGGTTACGATACGATTCACTAACTAACACATTATGATTCGTTGCAATTTGATGCGATTCGATGCAGATGTAATCATTGCATAGTGAAAATAAAATAAATGTATTGTATATCATGTGAGAACAACGTAATTTGTTTATTTTTTAAATAGACACATACAAAACAGGTGGTTCCTGTATTATTAGTAAATAGTAGAACTATCAAATTCAAGGCATTGAGATCCATTAACTTAAAGAAAAGGAGATGTTTAAGTTAAAAAAAATGAAAATTTTGATTAGAACTGCACATTTTCTTCTGTTTATTATTCGTTTAGTTTTTTTCAGTTATTTGTTATACATTGTTAAAGGTTAGCGTAATAAATATGATCGAAAGACTGAACGGTTGTGATAGTCACAAACAAACCAAATCTAATGACTGGCTCATTCTCGTGAACGATGGGTGTATTTTTATTTGAAGCATGACAGTGACGAAACATTTACATCTCAACAAAAGCAGGAACAGCGGCAGCTTTGCACAGGGTGGGTGTGGGTGTCCTCTCTGCTCTTACGAAAATTGAATGGCCTTTATAGTCATTGCACTTAAAAGTACAATGAAATGTGATTTCTGTAGAAGCTATCTAAGAGCAAACATTCCGAGGATGTTGTAGTCGTAATGATTTGTGCAGTCCTTTGAGACATTTGTGATTTGGGGCTATATAAATAAACATTGATTGATTGATTGATTGATTGACAGGATACGCCTGTGGGGAAAGGTTCACAGCAGCACTGCTTGTACGTTGAGGAGTCTCCAAACATCCCCCCAAAAAATTGCTTGATTTGTCGCTTGTCGTTTTTGAGAAAGAAAGTTACGAAGAGGGATAGGAAAGATTCTAAATTCAGCGAGAAAGTGAGTGTGTGAAAAATAAAGACGCAAAGACCCACCTGACTTTGGATTGCTGATTGGATTTAGGCACAGCCATTTATGCATTGGTCTGTGATTGCTTCTTTCGGTCAGTCAATCAGAATTACTCAAACTACGGTAGGCTGCGAGGAAACTATTTTATTATTATAAAAAAGAAACTATAGAGTAGTGAATGGAAGGGGAAATATAAGTGTGAGAAATGTCAAGTGTGGCGTGAGAAAGGGTTAAACTGCGTGACTCTCAGACTTGGCAGCTCTGCAGCTAAGGCTTTAGCACAGGGGCGCTCACACTTTTTCGGCAGGCGAGCTACTTTTCAATTGACCAAGTCGAGGAGATCTACCTCATTCCTATTTATAATTTATATTTATTTATTTATGAAAGAGACATTTTTGTTAACAAGTTAATGGTGTTTAATGATAATACAAGCATGTTTAACACACATAGATTCCTTTCTTTCATGAAGACAAGAATATAAGTTGGTGTATTTGATTCTGATGACTTGCATTGATTGGAATTAGACAGTGGTGCTGATAACGTCCGCATTTTCAAATGGAGAAGAAAAAAAAGTCCTCCTTTCTGTCCAATACCACATGAAAGTGGTTGGATTTGGCATCTCATTTGTCCAACTTGCATACTGGTTTTTAAACACTTTGTTATGAGAGTAGCATATGTGTGTGGCCCTTTAATGTCTGGCAGCAGGTGAGTGACGTCAGTGAGTGTGCGGGTGGGCAAGCAAGTGAGAAAGCGGTCGCTGAGGGCGGGGGAGAAATACATTGGCATCAAACTCCGTACCTTGCTAGCTTGTGCACGCTAGCTTTCTGAGACTCTTATTTTGTTAGCACAGGCAGGATGAAACAGGTCTTTTATGGTGAAGACAGGAACTGTGCTGTCGGTCTTTAGAGTTTTGACAGTAGGTACGGAGTCTCTAGAAATAAAATGTGTTTCTCTGCGTCCGCCCTGTTAGTGATTTTTTTCTTAAATATGAGCTCGCAGCAGCCAGCGTCATCTCACAAGATCCTCGGGTGCCGAGAATGTCAAACAACTGACGAAAGTGAAGTCTTGGTATGATTGATGATTGCTCATTTTTATGTCTATTTTTTAATGCCTGGCTTGAGATCGACTGACACACCCTCCGAGATCGACCAGTCGATCGCGATCAACGTAATGCCCACCCCTGCTTTAGCACAATGAACAGTGTAGTAGATGTGCTCAGATCAGTTGTGGGAGGAAAAAAGAATTGCCACCCATGCCCGTCGCCTCTCACTGCCTGTAATGCCAGAGTGGAAGAGAATCCAGCCCCTTTCAAGAGAAGTGGTTCCAGAGCCCTTGCTGTGCGTCGAAGTGAGTCCGACTACATTGAGTCGGAACTACTCCACCTTGCGCACCAGCTCAAGCTCCTTCACTACCAGCGTTGGTGATGCTCCACGTCCCAAGAGCTAGCTTTTGTAGCCGAGGATCGGACCGCCAAAGGCCCTGCTTTCGGCTGCCGCCAGGCTCACTATGCACCCGACCTCTATGGACCCTCTCATGGATGGTGAGCCCACTGGAAGGGGGACCCAAGTTACCTCTTTGGACTATGTCATGGGGACAGGCACTCGCCATCGAGCTCCACCTACAAGCCTGGCTTGAGAGGGGGCCCGGTGACCTGCGTCCGGGCAGGTAAAGTCTGAGTCCTTATTTTTTGTTTTCCATAAAGGTCTTTGAGGTGCTCTTTGTCCGATCCCTCACTGAGGTCCTGTTTGCCTGTTTGTCTCCTACCAAGGGGCATGGATGACCCCGGATAACATCGCTCCTAGGATTATTGGGACACACAAACTCCTCTACCACGAAATGATGGCAGATCCTGTAAGGATACTGTATATATGTATATATAAACAGTACATATAAATATATGTGTATATAGTATTGGCTCTGCGATGAGGTGGCGACTTGTCCGGGGTGTACCCTGCCTTCCGCCCGATTGTAGCTGAGATAGGCGCCAGCACCCCCCGTGACCCCACAAGGGAATAAGCGGTAGAAAATGGATGGATGGATGGATAGTATTGGTCAAAAGTTTACATACACTTGTAAAGAACATAATGTCATGGCTGTCTTGAGTTTGCAATAATTTCTACAACTCTTATTTTGTTGTGATAGAGTTTTTGGAGCACATATTTGTTTGTCACAAAAAACATTAATGAAGTTTGGTTCTTTCATGAATTTATGAATTTATTTATCAAAAAATATTGCTGGGCGTTGTGGCCAAACAACAAAATGTTTCTTTCATCTGAAATCACATGGACAAAGATAAGACCTTCTGGAGGAAATTTCTGTGGTCAGATTAAACAAATTTTGAGCTGTTTGGCCACAATACTCAGCAATATGTTTGGAGGAGAAAAGGTGAGGCCTTTAACCCCAGGAACACCATGCCTTCCGTCAAGCATGGTGGTGGTAATATTATGCTCTGGGCCGGTTTTGCTGCCAATGGAACTGGTGCTTTACAGAGAGTAATTGGGACAATGAAAAAGGAGGATAACTTCCAAATTCTTCAGGACAACCTAAAATCATCAACCCGGAGGTTGGTTCTTGGGCGCAGTTGGGTGTTCCAACAGGACAATGACCCCAACCACACAACAAAAGTGGTAAAGGAATGGGTAAATCAGGCTAGAATTAAGGTTTGAGAATGGCCTTCCCAAAGTTCTGACTTGAACGCGTGGACAATGCTGAAGAAACCAATCTATGTCGGAAAACCAACAAATTTAGCTGAACTGCACCAATTTTGTCAAGAGGAGTGGTCAAAAATTCAACCAGAAGCTTGTGGATGGCTACCAAAAGCGCCTTATTGCAGTGAAACTTGCCAAGGGACATGTAACCAAATATTAAGGATTACTGTATGTATACTTTTGACCCAGCAGATGTGGTCACATTTTCGGTAGACCCATAATAAATTCATAAAAGAACCAAACTTCATGAATGTAGTATGTAGTATGTGCTCCAATCACTCTATCACAAAAAATAAGAGTTGTGGAAATTATTGGAAACTCAAGAAAGCCATGACATTATGTTATTTACTTTTGTAAACTTTTGACCATGACTGTATGTATATATATATATATATATATATATATATATATATATATATATATATATATACATATATATATATATATATATATACATATATATATATATATATATATGTATATATATACATATATGTATATATGTATATATGTATATATATATATATATATATATATATATATATATATATATATATATACATATATACATATATATATATATATACATATATATATAGATATATATATATGTATATATACTGTATATATATATATATATATTTATATGTATATATCTCCATCCATCCATTTCCTACCGCTTATTCCCTTTTGGGGTCGCTATCTCAGCTACAATCGCCACCTCATCAAAGATATATATATATATATATATCCATCCATCCATCCATTTTCTACCGCTTATTCCCTTTCGGGGTCGCGGGGGGCGCTGGCGCCTATCTCAGCTACAATCGGGCGGAAGGCGGGGTACACCCTGGACAAGTCGCCACCTCATCACAGGGCCAACACAGATAGACAGACAAATATATATATATATATATATATATATATATATATATAATTTTGAGCTCCTCTCGGATGGCAGAGCTTCTCACCCTATCTCTAAGGGAGAGTCCCGCCACCCGGCGGAGGAAACTCATTTCAGCCGCTTGTACCCGTGATCTTATCCTTTTGGTCATGACCCAAAGCTCATGACCATAGGTGAGGATGGGAACGTAGATCGACCAGTAAATTGAGAGCTTTGCCTACCGGCTCAGCTCCTTCTTCACCACAACGGATCGTTACAGCATCCGCATTACTGAAGACGCCGCACCGATCCGCCTGTCGATCCGCCTGTCGATCTCACGATCCACTCTTCCCTCACTCGTGAACAAGACTCCTAGGTACTTGAACTCCTCCACTTGGGGCAAGATCTCCTCCCCAACCCGGAGAGGGTACTCCACCCTTTTCCGGGCGAGAACCATGGACTCGGACTAGGAGGTGCTGATTCTCATTCCCGTCGCTTCACACTTGGCTGTGAATCGATCCAGTGAGAGCTGAAGATCTTGGCCAGATGAAGCCATCAAGACCACATCATCTGCAAATAGCAGAGACCTAATCCTGCAGCCACCAAACCAGACACCCTCAACGCCTTGACTGCGCCTAGAAGTTTTGTCCATAAAAGAATGAAGAATCGGTGACAAAGGACAGCCTTGGCGGAGTCCAACCCTCACTGGAAACGCGTCTGACTTACTGCCGGCAATGCGGACCAAGCTCTGGCACTGATCGTACAGGGAACGGACCGCCACAATCAGACAGTCCGATACCCCATACTCTCTGAGCACTCCCCACAGGACTTCCCGGGGTACACGGTCGAATGCCTTCTCCAAGTCCACAAAGCACATGTAGACTGGTTGGGCAAACTCCCATGCACCCTCGAGGACCCTGCCGAGAGTATAGAGCTGGTCCACAGTTCCACGACCAGGACGAAAACCACACTGTTCCTCCTGAATCCGAAGTTCGACTATCCGGCGTAGCCTCCTCTCCAGTACACCGGATGGCGGCGCTCTCCCTTAGAGATAGGGTGAGAAGCTCTGCCATCCGGGAGGGACTCAAAGTAAAGCTGCTGCTCCTCCATATTGAGAGGAGCCAGATGAGGTGGTTCGGGCATCGGGTCAGGATGCCACCCGAACGCCTCCCTAGGGAAGTGTTTTGGGCACGTCAGACCGGTAGGAGGCCACGTGGAAGACCCAGGATATGTTGGGAAGACTATCTCTCCCGGCTGGCCTGGGAACGACTCGGGATCCCCCGGGAGGAGCTGAGCGAAGTGGCTGGGGAGAGGGAAGTCCGGGCTTCCCTGCTTAGGCTGCTGCCCCCGTGACCCGACCTCAGATAAGCGGAAGAAGATGGATATATTTATATATATATATATATATATATATATATATATATATGAATCAATCATATAGTATGCGTCTGCCTTGAATTACTGCCGGGTCGAACATGCTTCCCAAAATAATTAGCGCATGCTTAGTATTACCGCCTGGTCAAACTCGTGACGTCACGAGTGACACTTCCCCTGTCATCATTTTCAAAATGGAGGAGGCTGATTTCAATACCAGTAATTTCAAATCGCATAAAGGGAAGAAGATTAAGAGCTATTCAGTAGAATTTAGGGTCCAAGCTTACATCACACTCAAATTTTTACAGCATACCTTTGGTAAGTGCCGGGGTGAGAAGAGGTTTTAAAATAATTAGCGCATGCTTACTTTTACCGCATGCCTTTGGTAAGCGCAGGAGTGAGAAGAGGTTTTAAATTAATTAGCGCCCCGTCGGCAATTCAAGGAAAAACGGTATACATATGTATACAGTATATATCCCTCTGTTGAATGATAGAATTGTCAAATACAAATAAGGCAACAAGAGAAGTACCCCATACTTTTCTTTTGTAAAGTAAATCTGTACAGCAGATATGGGCATCAACAATATGATTTGCCTAAACTGCAGGACAGGATAGATTTAATTTTTTGGTCCCGTAGTTTGGGGACTCCTTCTCTCGACCTTTTCCTGTTCAACATATGGAAACTTACAAACTCGCCAATGCTCCACTCATACATACTCTACTACCAAGTGAGAGCACAGTGAGATAATTGCACTTTTGTTCAAAATAGCACAACGTGTCGATAGAACGCATTTAAGGTGTTAATCATAAGCAAGACTGTATGCGTTGCTTATCCGGTTAAGCAAATAGTTCATGACAAAAAATGCACTTCCAAATAAAGCTGCCTTAATTAAGTCAATGCAGGAGCAGGATGAGTGTGAGAGCATTGAGTGTGTTGCAGCATTCTGTGACTATTCATCTCCTTGTGATATTAACTGTGTATGCTGTGAACCTGCCTTACACAAATCCCACTTGGTTCTCTGCAGCTGCAAACACACACCCCACCTCAACCTCCCCCGCCCCGTCCCACCACCTCCACCGTTGGCGACACGCACCCACTGATTGGCCGCTGTCGGAGCAAGGCATAAGCTGTTCCCTAGCAACAGAGCGCTAGTTAACCAATAGGGGGGGATCTGAGAGGAAGGCCTAGTTAGACAATCCGCTGTTACTAAGGTGCAGAGAGGACCACTAGGTTTCTCTCTGTGCCTGTTTATTTGTGTGTGTGTGTGTGTGTGTGTGTGTGTGTGCGCAACGGAAGCCAGCAAACCTCTGAGCTACTATAAAACATCATCCACTGTGCCAGGGCCAGTCTGCTGCAGACTAAGGGCATAAAAGTGAACAAGCGCGATCAAGGAGTGTGAAACTGTAAGTCATAAAGAGTGTGTCGGTGGGTTTTTACTCATTAAGTGCTTCAATTTGTTATGTTTTCACCTCTGCATATTTTAATTAGCTCACCGCTCATCATGATGAAGGATTAGCCTGGTTGGGGCCATCCACCAAGTATAATAACCCCAAAAATCCTCTGTTTGGTCAAAGTGCAACGGATGAATACATTTCATAATGCTGAACCTCAGGATTATGTTAGAATAAGGGATAGCCACATTCTTACTTTTCTTTGAATTATCTACCTAGAGTCGTTCAAAAATGCAGTCTTTCCAAAGGTAATATATTGACATTTTGGTGTATTCATTTTACATTTTTAAAATGTGCTAGCTCAATGCTAATTTACATAAGCGTTTCCTTAGTCATGCTACTGATTAACAAGGGTTTACATTACATAGCAATTTCAACACCTCCAAATTTGAAATGAAAACTACAACTATGATGCACATTAAAATTAAACAACTGGTGTAAAATTAGTACAATACTTACACTATAATCACTTTTTGGGAAGGTCAAAAGATAGATTCAATGTCATGGCAAAGACTACTTCCTGGGTAAGCTACACACCCTTGTCTATACACTACTGCCATCTGAAGTCTGCCTAAAAAGTCTACTCTATAATACCTGCAAATGAGACTCAGAAGTGTAAGAAAATAAGAAATAATAACTGGATAGCAGAGTTATCATAATCAGCTCATACTTAAAGGCCTACTGAAATGAGATTTTCTTATTTAAACGGGGATAGCAGGTCCATTCTATGAGTCATACTTGATCATTTCGCGATATTGCCATATTTTTGCTGAAAGGATTTAGTAGAGAACATCGACAATAAAGTTTGCAACTTTTGGTGCTGATAAAAGCCTCGCCTTTACAGGAAGTCGCAGAGGATGACGTCACCAGGGTGAGGGCTCCTCATGTCCTCACATTTTTTTTAATGGGAGCCTCCAGCAGCAAGAGCTATTCGGACCAAGAAAACGACAATTTCCCCATTAATTTGAGCGAGGATGAAAGATTTGTGGATGATGATATTGATAGCGAAGGACTAGAAAAATAAATAAATAATAAAATAAAATAAAAAGCGACGGCTCCGGGCGGCAGATGTTATTAGACACATTTACTGCTATAATTCTGGAAGATCCCTTATCTGCTTATTGTTTTATAGTGTTTTAGTGAGATTGTAAAGACATACCTCGAGGTCGGATGGCTGCGGTGAACACGCAGTGTCTCACTCAGAGAGCAGCCGAGGAGCCAAGCTCACAGCTGCCTTTTAAACAGCTACTGAAGGAGGACGAATAATCCAATGATGTCTCCGGTAAGATATATATATCACAATTTTCCCATCCAAAAACGTGCTGGTTGACGTAGAGAAACATGATCGCTTGACCGCTCTGTGTTAAAAACAAAGAAACACCGGTTGTGTCTCGGTGCTAAAGACAGCTGCAATACACCGCTTTCCACCAACAGCATTGTTCTTTATAGTCTCCATTATTAATTGAACAAATTGAAAAATATTCATTAACACAGATGTCTAAATTACTGTGTAATTATGAGATGATAAGAGACGACTTTCAGCCGTAATTGGTGCTGAGCTAATATTTCCTGACAGTCCGTAGACGTCACGCGCACGGGATATCATTCCGCGACGTTTTCAACAAGAAACTCCGCGGGAAATTTAAAATTGCAATTTAGTCAACTAAACCGGCCGTATTGGCATGTGTTGCAAGGTTAATATTTCATCATTGATATATAAACTATCAGACTGCGTGGTCGGTAGTAGTGGGTTTCAGTAGGCCTTTAAATGTTAAATAAAAAATATTAGTTATTGTTAAACAAATGAACATTTCTTAACTCCGTTGAGTGCCGGTATCAATTCCAAAAAAACTGGGAATTGGTACCGTATCAATTCAAATGGTAAAGGTACCCATTCGAACGGGGGCCAAGACGTAATCCATTGCATATAGTTAAAAGGTGAGAAAAAATAATTTAGTCGTACAATACAGTGATTCACTTTTTTAACATTTATGAGATAAGAATGTTTGAATGTTATTTAACTGATAGGAGTCCAGGACCGCCCTGAAAATCAGCAGAATGATAGGTGGTGCAGCATGATAACGCTGTCAATGATGTGATCAATATGATCAATAATATTCGCCATGATTTTGACTTTATGTCATCACATTACTTCTCATTTGTAAGCACTTTTGGGGCAGAATGGCCCCCGCCTGGTAAGCAAACGTGAGCAGGCATTAAAACATGATATTACCTTCCAATTGGTGGGAAAACACTCATCATCAATGATTCAATGCATTAAGGGCTGTTTGGTTGCAGATTAAACGAGTGCTGTCAATTGATGATTTAAAAAAAAACTCAGATTACCGTATTTAAAATTCTTCTCAAAATTCGACAGTCCGCCTTATTACCTGGTGCGCCTAGTGTACGGAATAATTTTGGTTGTGCTTACAGACCTCGAAGTTATTTTATTTGGTACGTGGTGAAATGATAAGTGTGACCAGTAAATGGCAGTCACACATAGGAGATACGTGTAAATTGCACTATGACTCAAGTAAAAAACACCAACATTGTATATGTTCCATTGAAAATATAAAACATTACACACGGTGCTCAAAAATCTATCAAAATGTTTTAGTACGACTTGGTAAGCTATGAAGCCGCACCGCTTGATGGATTGTACTTTGTGTGTGCATGAGGTATAGTAGACATATTATCTGCCGTTTTTTTTCGCAATATTATGTAAAAGCAACTTTTCTTACCTTCTGGTACCTGCTGATCTGTATTTGGGATCTGCATAAGTCCTGAAAATTTGCGCGAATCCGCCATTGTAGTTCCTGCCAACAATGTAGTCGATAAACTTATTTTTCTCCAAGTTCTTGTTATTGGACATTCATCCTCTTCTGTTGCCATTTCTAATATGAAGTAGTGTAAAGTTCTTACTTATATCTGTCAGTAAACTCGCCATGAAAGCGCTAAAACATACCGGTGTAGTGAGTTTACATTACTCACCCAAGGAACTTTAGTTATAAGAGTTTTTCATGGGACCCATGTTATTGTGCTCGTGAGACACGAATGAGGAGATGCTGCTCCGTTATTGAGTTAAGTAAAGTCTGAATGTCATTAAAACAGTTAGCTCCATCTTTTGACACTTCTTTCACTCCCGTCCTTGCACGCTACACCGCTACAACAAAGATGACGGGGAGAAGACGCTGTCTAAGGTGAGCCACGTAAATAGGACCTCCCACAAAACGGCGCATCCTGAAGCGACTGTCAGAAAGTGGCTTGAAGATGATCTGTAAAACATGATCCATGGAATATTTTGACCAAACAACCACCATTACGTGTAATGTAGACTACAAGGAAGTGTTTTCAATTTAGAAAAACAAAAAAAATAATAATACGACCCCTTTAATGCGCCCTATAATCCGGTGCGTTTTTTTGTAGGAATATAGACCTGACGAGACTCGCTCATAGGCAGTGCGCTTTATAATCTGGTACGCCTTATGGTCCGGAAAATACGGTAATCACACTTTTGAATTTAGATTAATTATGATTAATCACAGTTGCTAAAAAATTAGCTAAACCTATTTGTGATACTTCTGTTGACAATATTGTTGCGGGTATACTCCAACAGCGTTGTTTGTTGTCGATGTACAAGTAGCGCTCTCGCGAGCGGCTGCCTCAGAATAATGTTTGCTTTTAGATTTTAAACTGGCTGTGGTTAGAGAATTCATTGCTGAAATATATGCAAATTAACTTAGTTTTATCAAAATTCCCGTCTTGGTGTATTTTGAAGTGACATTTGTCACCAGTCGGAGTCTACTTTCTAATCTTTGCAAATAACATCGTAAGATTCAAAGCCGCCTTTCAGGTAAACATCCGTGGTTAAGATAAAATATCATGTACAGTCAAAATTAATTGGGTGAATAATCTGTGTTGATACATGATTATTGTGATCTTTCTTTTGATATAGTCACATGAGTCAATTCATTCAATTTGACAGCTCGAGATTATACACATTATTTGTTGTAGACAGTTGTTGTGGTTGAGTTTTTTCTTGTCCTGATGTCGTTGTGGCTTGTGCAGCCCTTTGAGACACTTGTAAATAAGGGCTATAGAAATACGCTTTGAGTTGTCACTCCATTTTCACTGTTATTTGGTTCGAAAAGTGACCGTGAACATAAAAAAAAAAAACTTGACCTGGGACCTCCTCAATACGTTTTTCAACATTACAAAAGCTCTTTAAACAAGAAAAAAACGCTCTTTAATTAGCTTTATACTCTTTTAATTCAATACAAAAATGCTGCCTGAGGCTGAGCCAATCAATGGCGACAATACTGAATAGCGCACTCTGATTGGTTTGGTCTCATGATGTTGTGGCCAATACTACTGTAGTAGTGACATTTCAAGTTTATTTAGTCATTTTAATGCTTGAGAACGCTTAATTTTGGACCAAAAAAATGTATATTATGCCTAAAAAAACAATGATGATAATAATAAAGAATGAATTGTGGTGAAGTCGCCATATTTGGGGTGTTACAGTTCGGTTGGTAGAGTGGCCGTGCCAGCAACTTGAGGGTTCCAGGTTCGGTCCCCGCTTCCGCCATCCTAGTCATTGACGTTGTGTCCTTGGGCAAGACACTTTACCCACCTGCTCCCAGTGTCACCCACACTGGTTTAAATGTAACTTTATGTATAACTTAAGTATTGTGTTTCACTATGTAAAACGCTTTGAGTCACTAGAGAAAAGCGCTATATAAATATAATTCACTTCACATATTTGGGGGACGGTTGTACATCGTTAGCAAATTGCAACTTCCCGAGGCATCGCCTGGATTTGAAGTTACATACTATTAAGAACTATTATTTTTGTATTATTTGTTATTATTAAGAAGTATTTCACTACATGTGCTCTTTACGAAATGTGTACACGACGTTTTAATGATGCATCTTATATGTTTACTGCTATTCGACCCAACATGATGGTCTTTCTGATGCCATCATTAACTGATGGCATCAGAAAGACCTTGGAAAAAAATGTTAAAAATGAGTGGATAACTACACATCTATTTTGGTGTTTTTGGCATACTTGCCAACCTTGAGACCTCCGAATTCGGGGACTAGGGGGGTGGGGGTGGGGGGGATTTGCATATTGTAGCGTCCTAGAATAATTAGTGCTGCAAGACATTCTGGGTATTTGTTCTGCCGTATTTATGTTGTGTTACGGTGGGGATGTTCTCCCGAAATGTGTTTGTCGTTCTTGTTTGGTGTGGGTTCACAGTGTGGCACATATTTGTAACAGTGTTAAAGTTGTTTATACGGCCACCCTCAGTGTGACCTGTATGGCTTTTGATCAAGTATGCCTTGCATTCACTCATGTGTGTATGTAAAAACCGCATATATAATGTGACTGGGCCGACACGCTGTCTGTAAGGTGGAAAAGCGAACGTGACGACAGGTTGTAAAGGATGCTTAAGGCAGTGCTTATAAGGCACGCCCCCAATATTGTCGTACGGGTGGAAATCGGGAGAATGGTTGCCCCGGGGGAATGAATTTCGGGAGTCTCCCGGAAAAACCGTGAGGGTTGGCAAGTATGGTTTTTGGTCATATTATCTTTTCACATCGTATTTGTTGACGGCGGTCTTACTGAGTGGCCTTTGCTCTGTGTGAGTCTGTGGTCCTGCTGCTCTGATGCGATGGGGGAGGACTTAAGAGGGGGGGAGAGGGTCAGGTCCCGTCGTATAGGCCGAGAATCCATCTTCTCTCCCAGGGGTCCGCTCTCCAGCTGGTCTTTACTTTCCCTCCCTTCTTTCCCCTCTCTCTTATGCCTCTGTCTTTGCAAGGTGTGTGAGCCCCCCTCCCCGTGCTTCTCCTCCCCGTGCCCATGGGGCTTGTGGGTAGTGGAGTCTCTGGGCTGTAAAGGCTTCATCTCCATTTCATAGTTGCTAATTTTCTCTTCATCCTGCTCGAGGAGCCGTCCTCCCCTGCTGTGCGCCCCCCGCTGCCCAGACGTCCAAGAGGCAGAAGGGGACGTCTCTGTCCATCTGTCTCCTCTGGCTTGTTTATGATTGGATGAGCCGTGGCCCCGAGACTTGTGATTGGAGGAGCCGTGTTTGTGTCCATTGGTCCTGCCAACTCCTTGCCCCGTGACTCCTCCTCCTGCTGCTTTGTGCAACATCCCTTTCTTTTTTTCCTCACTATAGCTTTTGGCCCTCATGTACTCCACCTTCCCCGCACCCTCGCCCTCTCTGCCGCCTCGCTCTATCAACACCTGGATTTCCGTCTGCCCTCTGGATCCCCCCTTTTCCCCTCGTTCTCCTCCCTCCTTCCCTCGGTCTCCGTGGTCAACAGCGCTCTGCCGGTGGAAGCGAGCACTTCTGCTGCGCTGGGATGGCCTGATGGGGGGAGGAGGGGTGTGTTGAGGGGAGGAAGAAGAGGGACTTAGATCTGGTGTGGCGTTGGAGGGGTCATCTGAGCCCGTGCTCTTCACGTAGAGGTCGGGGCTGTCTGCGGTTCCAGCGCTACTCGACAAGCCCTCACCCTCCACCTCGCTCGACACTTGACATTTTGGACGCTGCACCTCCATGCCTGCAAAAGAGTGAAGACACCAGGAATTAGCACAGCATTGCTGCTATTTAATTAAAAAGCTACATTTCAAAACAAATTAATCATCCTGTCACCAACTCGTGTCTTGTTTTGATTATCCCGTTTAGTGTCTTAGTTCCTGTCTTGCGTTCTTATTTTGGTGGCACTTCCGGTTTTGTGTGTGTTCACTTGCACGCTTCTGAGCGCTTATTCCCTGCACCTGTTTCCTATTCACAATCACGACTATTTAAGTTGTGTGGATGCGATGTTTTGTGTTGGGACTTGTTTGTATGATTATACATTGTGGACGGTTCTTCTGCCGCATGTTCCCGGGGCAACCATTCTCAAGAATTTCTCCTGATTTCCACCCGGACAACAATATTGGGGGCATGCCTCAAAGGTTCTGCCTTTAGTGTCCTCTACAACTTGTCGTCACGTACGCTTTTCCTCCTTACAAACAGCGTGCCGGCCCAGTCACGTAATACATGCAACTTCTACACACACATAAGTGAATGTAAGGCATACTTGGTCAACAGCCATACAGGTCACACTGAGGGTGGCCATACAAACAACTTTAACACTGTTACAAATATGCACCACACTGTGAACCCACACCAAAAAGAATGACAAACACATTTCGGGAGAACATAAGGCACCATAAATACAACAGAACAAATACCCAGAATCCCTTGCAGCACTAGCTCTTCCGGGACGCTACAATATACAACCCCACTACCAACGACAGATTGACTGGCACAAGGTCAACTAAAAGGACTTACCCCAAGAAAGCATAACAAGCATGTTGTGTTTATTAAAAAAAAAAAAGTTTCCTCCGTGCCAGAGTAACGTTTATGTTTTTAGCGTTGCAGATAAGGCAGGCAAAATCAGCCACTACTTTAAAAAGCAATCTCGCGAGGAGAAAAGTCAAGAGTCCAGGTGAATCAGAGCAAAGAAATTAACGTGACAGGCAGTTAAAATGTAATAATTCATGGAGGTGACTACATGTGGCTTGAAGACTGCTTCAAAATCATCAATGAGTGTCTCACGCAAAAGTAGCCCCACCACACAAGCCATGAGCCCATCATTCTCTTATGCAAGCGCTTAGGCCACAGGTGTCAAACTCAAGGCCCCGCGACATCATTTTATCTGGCCCGCAAACACCAGGAAATATGTGTCAATAAAGTACTTAATATTTTATCACTAAATGTAATGGATTTTAGGGCTTCACGGTGGCAGAGGGGTTAGTGCGTCTGCCTCACAATACGAAGGTCCTGCAGTCCTGGGTTCAAATCCAGGCTCGGGATCTTTCTGTGTGGAGTTTGCATGTTCTCCCTGTGAATGCGTGGGTTCCCTCCGGGTACTCGGGCTTCCTCCCACTTCCAAAGACATGCACCTGGGGATAGGTTGATTGGCAACACTAAAATTGGCCCTAGTGTTTGAATGTGAGTGTGAATGTTGTCTGTCTATCTGTGTTGGCCCTGCGATGAGGTGGCGACTTGTCCAGGGTGTACCCCGCCTTCCGCCCGATTGTAGCTGAGATAGGCGCCAGCGCCCCCCGCGACCCCGAAAGGGAATAAGCGGTAGAAAAATGGATGTAATGGATTTTCTTTTCATTTTGACAGGAAAAAAACATATAAACTGCTTGAAATTGCATGCCTTTTAAACTTAATAGTATCCATTATTGCAACAATTATCACAGTATAATATTATACTTCCCAAGCATCCATCCATCCATCCATTTTCTACCGCTTATTCACTGTGGGGTCGTGGGGGGCGCTGGTGCCTATCTCAGCTACAATCGGGCGGAAGGCGGTGTACACCCTGGACAAGTCGCCCACTCATCTAATCGCAGTACTTTCCAAACATGGTTTATCAAAATAAAATAAAAATACTTAAATATCTGCTTGACTTATGATTTTACAGCAAACTACCCATCATATTAAAGAATATGACAATACATTTTACGGTGTTCTTTACAGCATTATACTTTAAGTTAAAGGCCTACTGAAACCCACTACTACCCACCACGCAGTCTGATAGTTTATATATCAATGATGAAATATTAACATTGCAACACATGCCAATACGGCCTTTTTAGTTTACTTAATTGCAATTTTAAATTACCCGCGGAGTTTCTTGTTGAAAACGTCGCGGAATGATGACGCGTGCGCGTGACGTCACGGACCGTCAGGAAATATTAGCGCAGCACCATTTGCAGCTAAAAGTCGTCTCTTTTCATCGCGCAATTAAACAGTATTTTGGACATCTGTGTTGCTGAATCTTTTGCAATTTGTTCAATTACTAATGGAGAAGTCAAAGTAGAAAGAGGGAGTTGGGATATTTTAGCCTCTAGCCACACAAACACACGGTGATTCCTTGTTTAAAATTCCCGGAGGTGAAACTTTACTATGGATCAGAGCGGTCAAGCGAACATGGTTACCGACCACTTGTCAACCGGCAGGTTTCGGTGAGAAAATTGTGTTAAAAAGTCGCCTCTTACCGGAAATCTGTGGAGTTTGCGCCGTCTTTGTATCTGCCGTGATTTCCCTCAGACACTGGCCTCAAGACACCCGTGGACACACCCCTCCGACTATCAGGTACTATTTAATCTCACTAAAACACTAGCAACAATAGAAAGATAAGGGATTTCCCAGAATTATCCTAGTAAATTTGTCTAAAAACTTCAGACTTCGTCCCAATGCAATCGCCTTTGTTTGTTTTTTTTTAACTTTATTTATTTATTTTTTGTAGTCCTTCGCTATCAATATCATTATCCACGAATATTACATCCTCGCTCAAATTAATGGGGAAATTGTCGTTTTCTCGGTCCGAAAAGCTCTTGCTGCTGGAGGCTCCCATTATAAACAATGTGAGGACGTGAGGAGCCCTCACCCTTGTGACGTCATCGTCTGCGACTTCCAGTAAAGGCAAGGCTTTTTTATCAATCAATCAATCAATGTTTACTTATATAGCCCTAAATCACTAGTGTCTCAAAGGGCTGCACAAACCACTACGACATCCTCGGTAGGCCCACATAAGGGCAAGGAAAACTCACACCCAGTGGGACATCGGTGACAATAATGACCCAGTGGGACGTCGGTGACAATGATGACTATGAGAACCTTGGAGAGGAGGAAAGCAATGGATGTCGAGCGGGTCTAACATGATACTGTGAAAGTTCAATTCATAATGGATCCAACACAGTCGCGAGAGTCCAGTCCAAAGCGGATCCAACACAGCAGCGAGAGTCCCGTTCATAGCGGAGCCAGCAGGAAACCATCCCAAGCGGAGGCGGATCAGCAGCGCAGAGATGTCCCCAGCCGATACACAGGCAAGCAGTACATGGCCACCGGATCGGACCGGACCCCCTCCACAAGGGAGGGGGGGATATAGGAGAAAGAAAAGAAGCGGCAGATCAACTGGTCTAAAAAGGATGTCTATTTAAAGGCTAGAGTATACAGATGAGTTTTAAGGTGAGACTTAAATGCTTCTACTGAGGTGGCATCTCGAACTGTTACCGGGAGGGCATTCCAGAGTACTGGAGCCCGAACGGAAAACGCTCTATAGCCCGCAGACTTTTTTTGGGCTTTGGGAATCACTAATAAGCCGGAGTCCTTTGAACGCAGATTTCTTGCCGGGACATATGGTACAATACAATCGGCAAGATAGGATGGAGCTAGACCGTGTAGTATTTTATACGTAAGTAGTAAAACCTTAAAGTCACATCTTAAGTGCACAGGAAGCCAGTGCAGGTGAGCCAGTACAGGCGTAATGTGATCAAACTTTCTTGTTCTTGTCAAAAGTCTAGCAGCCGCATTTTGTCCCTACTGTAATCTTTTAATGCTAGACATGGGGAGACCCGAAAATAATACGTTACAGTAGTCGAGGCGAGACCAGCACCAAAAGTTGCGAACTTTATCGTGGATGTTCTCTACTAAATCCTTTCAGCAAAAATATGGCAATATCGCGAAATGATCAATTATGACACATAGAATGGACCTGCTATCTCCGTTTAAATAAGAAAATCTCATTTCAGTAGGCTTTTAAAAAAAAAAAAAACAGTCCGATCCCTCAATCAAAAATGCAAAATAACTTTCGCTAGCTGATAAAGATGCCCTAAAAGGACAGTACAAACTCGCCCGTGTCTTTAGCGTCAAAATAAATGGAAAAGGCATCATTGTAAGAGATGTACAAGTCAAGATTTCCCCAAGTTATCCAGTATCAACTACAATTCAAAGACAAATAAAAAAGTTTGTAGTTGTGTGTTCAATAAAATGATCTAATAACAAATTCATGAATGTAAACAACATCTGTTGTGTCGCAGTGAACAAGTCAGAATGATGCTCTATCGTGCATCCTTCCTGAGCCCTTTTAAACACGTCTCCTTGCCCTTCACCCTTCTGAATAGAGCAGGTGAGGTGGTATGAAAAGATGTCAGCATATATTCATCACTGAATATTTTGACAGTGCTTATGTTGCTTCCACCCCACACTCCCCAACTGTCAAGAGTAGAAAAGACAGGAAATTAATTATCACTAACTGTGAGGCTGTGCAGCATGTCTCCAGGTGTGTGTATGAATGTGAGTATGCATGTGTGTGTGTGCAGGTGTGTGTCTGCTGAGCCTCTGACAGAAGCAGAAATGCAAAACTTGAGGGTGGTTGATAGTAACCTTTATCACAGCCAGGATTTTATCCACCTTGCTTTATGCACTGGGTCATGGTGGAACATCAAAAACACCAAACTAGTACCACTTAAGTTGGAAGAATTGTCTAACACAGGGGTGTCAAACTAATTTTAGATCGGGGGTCACATGGAGCAAAAATCGACTACCAAGCGGGCCGGACTGGGAAAATCACGGCAATCAAGACAACTTCAGGTTGTTTTCTATGTTAAAAAAAATAGAACAAGCATATTCTGAAAATGTACAAATCATGATGTTGTTGTTTTTTACACTTACATGTTGCCGTTAATAGTATTCTGCCATTATTTGTTGTTATGTATACTTTCTGAATAAGTTATGCAATAATGTTCATCATTGGTTTTAACTTTCAATCTATCAAGATAAAAAAATAATATAAAAATCAAATTACAGGATGTAATTTATGTAGTTTGCTTGTTTTTCTCAACTGATCTCCTAATGTGTTTTTTTTTTTTTTTACATAGGTAGCATCATCTACATAGATCAGGGGTGTCAAACTCATTTTCGATCGGGGGCCACATGGAGGAAAATCTACTCCCAAGTTGGCTGGACTGGTAAAATCCCTGCACGATAACTTAAAAATAAAGACACCTTCAGAATGTTTTCTGTGTTCAAAAATAGAAGAAGCGCATTCTGAAAATGTACAAATCATAATGTTGTTGTTTTTTTACACTTACATGTCACGGTTAATAGTATTTATCTTTATTTGTCATTATTTGTATTTTCTGAATTAATGATGTGATAATGTTCATCAGTCAATTCAATGGTGTTCATTTTCAATCTATCAAGATAAAAAAATATCAAACTCAAATTACAGTATGCCATGTATGTATTTTGATCATTTTCCTCGATTGATGTACTAATATCATGTGGTTTATTTTGTACATATGTACCATCATCTAGAGCAGGGGTAGGGAACCTATGGCTCTCGAGCCAAATGTGGCTCTTTTGATGACTGCATCTGGCTCTCAAATGCATCTGAGCTGAAATTGCTTAACACGATTAGTAATGAATAATTCCGCCAGTAATCGGTGTTAAAAATAACGTTTAACATGTAAAACATTCTTATAGCTCTTTGTACTATTAGGTCCATCAGTGCTAAATATTATAAACTTATCACTTTCCTCGGGCACTGTTCCCCTAGCATTCATAAAAGCGGTTATTCATCCTCTTCTTAAAAGACCTAACCTCGATCCTGACCTCATGGTAAACCTCATGGTAAACACCTTCCCTTTATTTCAAAAATCCTCGAAAAAATTGTTGCGGAGCAATTAAATGAACACTTAGTGTCTAACAATCTATGTGAAACCTTTCAATCCGGTTTCAGGGCAGATCACTCCACGGAGACAGCCCTCGCAAAAATGACTAATGATCTATTGCTAACGATGGATTCTGATGCGTCATCTATGTTGCTGCTCCTCGATCTTAGCGCTGCTTTCGATACCGTTGATCATAATATTTTATTAGAACGTATCAAAACACGAATTGGTATGTCAGACTTAGCCCTGTCTTGGTTTAACTCTTATCTTACTGATAGGATGCAGTGCGTCTCCCATAACAATGTGACCTCGGACTACGTTAAGGTAACGTGTGGAGTTCCCCAGGGTTCGGTCCTTGGCCCTGCACTCTTCAGCATCTACATGCTGCCGCTAGGTGACATCATACGCAAATACGGTATTAGCTTTCACTGTTATGCTGATGACACCCAACTCTACATGCCCCTAAAGCTGACCAACACGCCGAATTGTAGTCAGCTGGAGGCGTGTCTTAATGAAATTAAACAATGGATGTCCGCTAACTTTTTGCAACTCAACGCCAAAAAAACGGAAATGCTGATTATCGGTCCTGCTAGACACCAACCTCTATTTAATAATACAACTCTAACATTTGACAACCAAACAATTAAACAAGGCGACACGGTAAAGAATCTGGGTGTTATCTTAGACCCAACTCTCTCCTTTGAGTCACACATTAAAAGCGTTACTAAAACGGCCTTCTTTCATCTCCGTAATATCGCTAAAATTCGCTCCATTCTGTCCCCTAAAGACGCTGAGATCATTATCCATGCGTTTGTTACGTCTCGCCTCGACTACTGTAACGTATTATTTTCGGGTCTCCCCATGTCTAGCATTAAAAGATTACAGTTGGTACAAAATGCGGCTGCTAGACTTTTGACAAGAACAAGAAAGTTTGATCACATTACGCCTGTACTGGCTCACCTGCACTGGCTTCCTGCGCACTTAAGATGTGACTTTAAGGTTTTACTACTTACGTATAAAATACTACACGGTCTAGCTCCATCCTATCTTGCCGATTGTATTGTACCATATGTCCCGGCAAGAAATCTGCGTTCAAAGGACTCCGGCTTATTAGTGATTCCCAAAGCCCAAAAAAAGTCTGCGGGCTATAGAGCGTTTTCCGTTCGGGCTCCAGTACTCTGGAATGCCCTCCCGGTAACAGTTCGAGATGCCACCTCAGTAGAAGCATTTAAGTCTCACCTTAAAACTCATTTGTATACTCTAGCCTTTAAATAGACCTCCTTTTTAGACCAGTTGATCTGCCGTTTCTTTTCTTGTTCTCCTATGTCCCACTCTCCTTTGTGGAGGGGGTCCGGTCCGATCCGGTGGCCATGTACTGCTCGCCTGTGTATCGGCTGGGGACATCTCTGCGCTGCTGATCCGCCTCCGCTTGGGATGGTTTCCTGCTGGCTCCGCTATGAACGGGACTCTCGCTGCTGTGTTGGATCCGCTTTGGACTGGACTCTTGCGACTGTGTTGGATCCATTATGGATTGAACTTTCACAGTATCATGTTAGACCCGCTCGACATCCATTGCTTTCCTCCTCTCCAAGGTTCTCATAGTCATCATTGTCACCGACGTCCCACTGGGTGTGAGTTTTCCTTGCCCTTATGTGGGCCTTACGAGGATGTCGTAGTGGTTTGTGCAGCCCTTTGAGACACTAGTGATTTAGGGCTATATAAGTAAACACTGATTGATTGATTGATTATGCATTTAAATCCATCCATCCATTTTCAACTGCACCTGTTCAATAAGTCACATCAATGATAAGAAGTCCATCCATCTTTTCTCTACCGCTTGTCCCTTTTGGGGTCGCGGGGGTTGCTGCAGCCTATCTCAGCTGCATTTGGGCAGAAGGTGGGGTACACCCTGGACAAGTCGCCACTTCATCGCTGGGCCAACACAGATAGACAGACGACATTCACACTCACATTCACACACTAGGGCCAATTTAGTGTTGCCAAAGAAGTATTTTATTTAATATTGTTAGCTTCAGAATAAAAATGATATAAAATATAAGACTTATACTCTAAAAATGTAGGTCTTACTTAAAAAATGCATGCATTTAGTTGTATTCAGTGTTAAAACATATGATACGGCTCTCACGGTAATACACTTTAAAACATTTGGCTTTCATGGCTCTCTCAGCCAAAAAGGTTCCCGACCCCTGATCTAGAGATACAAAGAATTGCTATTGCAACATCCAGTAGACACATGTAGAAGAGCTGTTTCTTTCATTCAAAATTTTTAGGTTAATTTGTATACTTAGCAAACTCATCCCGCGGGTCGGATAAAACCTTGTTCGCGGGCCTGATCCGGCCCGCAGGCCGTACGTTTGACACCCCTGAGATAGATACAAATAATTGCTATTGCGACATCTAGTGGACACATTTAGAACATTTTTATACTTGGCAAACTTGGCCCTCGTTTAACACCCCTGTTTTAGAGGGTTTTCACGGCTACAACGGTGACTCCCATTAGCCGCATCTTCCAAGCATTTTCTTTAACCATTTTTAAAATAAAATAAAATCAAAAGAGACATATGTGTTCTTGTCTCTCATAATGATTGTGAACCGTTGGCTATATATATATATTTTTTAAGTGATGTTTCCCTTTAAGATAACATGAATGAGTTGTATGAATTCACACATTTTGATGTCCAAAGTATCTTGACTTTGTGGATTACATTTTTCCCCCGAAGTTGTCCGCTTTGTTGCTTTGGAAACTGCAGTAGTGATGCTGGCTGTCCTCACAAGATCTGTGTTCATGGCCTCACACATATTCCAAAATGTCAAATGTTTTATAACACAGTTTGCATTTGGCACATCTTGGGTCTGTGTATTTTGCCAGCCAAAAACATGTGTTTTTTTTTGTTTTTTTTTACAAATGTAGCATCATCTACATAGATACAATGAATTGCTATTGTGACATCTAGTGGACACATTTAGAACAGCAGTTTCTTTCATTCAAAAATGGTGGCTAATTTTTTTACTTAGCAAACTCATCCTGCAGGCCGGATAAAACTTGTTCGCGGGCCTGATCCGGCCCGCAGGCCGTACGTTTGAAACCCCTGCGATAGATACAAATAATTGCTATTGCCACATCTAGTGGACACATTTAGAACAGCAGTTTCTTTCATTCAAAAATGGTGGCTAATTTTTTTACTTAGCAAACTCATCCTGCAGGCCGGATAAAACTTGTTCGCGGGCCTGATCCAGCCAGCAGGCCGTACGTTTGAAACCCCTGCGATAGATACAAATAATTGCTATTGCCACATCTAGTGGACACATTTAGAACAGCAGTTTCTTTCATTCAAAAATGGTGGCTAATTTTTTTACTTAGCAAACTCATTCTGCAGGCCGGATAAAACTTGTTCGCGGGCCTGATCCAGCCAGCAGGCCGTACGTTTGAAACCCCTGAGATAGATACAAATAATTGCTATTGCCACATCTAGTGGACACATTTAGAACAGCAGTTTCTTTCATTCAAAAATGTCGGCTTATTTTTATACTTGGCAAACTTGGCCCTCGTTTAACACCCCTGTTTTAGAGGATTTTCACGGCTACAACGGTGACTCCCATTAGCCGCATCTTCCAAGCGTTTTCTTTAACCATTTTTAAAATAAATAAAATCAAAAGAGACATATGTGTTCTTGTCTCTCATAATGATTGTGAACCGTTGGCTATATATATTTTTTTTAAAGTGATGTTTCCCTTTAAGATAACATGAATGAGTTGTATGAATTCACACATTTTGATGTCCAAAGTATCTTGACTTTGTGGATTACATTTTTCCCCCGAAGTTGTCCGCTTTGTTGCTTTGGAAACTGCAGTAGTGATGCTGGCTGTCCTCACAAGATCTGTGTTGATGGCCTCACACATATTCGAAAATGTCAAATTTTTTATAACACAGTTTGCATTTGGCACATCTTGGGTCTGTGTATTTTGCCAGCCAAAAACATGTGTTTTTTTTTGTTTTTTTTTTACAAATGTAGCATCATCTACATAGATACAATGAATTGCTATTGTGACATCTAGTGGACACATTTAGAACAGCAGTTTCTTTCATTCAAAAATGGTGGCTAATTTTTTTACTTAGCAAACTCATCCTGCAGGCCGGATAAAACTTGTTCGCGGGCCTGATCCGGCCCGCAGGCCGTACGTTTGAAACCCCTGCGATAGATACAAATAATTGCTATTGCCACATCTAGTGGACACATTTAGAACAGCAGTTTCTTTCATTCAAAAATGGTGGCTAATTTTTTTACTTAGCAAACTCATCCTGCAGGCCGGATAAAACTTGTTCGCGGGCCTGATCCAGCCAGCAGGCCGTACGTTTGAAACCCCTGCGATAGATACAAATAATTGCTATTGCCACATCTAGTGGACACATTTAGAACAGCAGTTTCTTTCATTCAAAAATGTCGGCTTATTTTTATACTTGGCAAACTTGGCCCTCGTTTAACACCCCTGTTTTAGAGGATTTTCACGGCTACAACGGTGACTCCCATTAGCCGCATCTTCCAAGCGTTTTCTTTAACCATTTTTAAAATAAATACAATCAAAAGAGACATATGTGTTCTTGTCTCTCATAATGATTGTGAACCGTTGGCTATATATATTTTTTTTAAAGTGATGTTTCCCTTTAAGATAACATGAATGAGTTGTATGAATTCACACATTTTGATGTCCAAAGTATCTTGACTTCGTGGATTACATTTTTCCCCCCGAAGTTGTCCGCTTTGTTGCTTTGGAAACTGCAGTAGTGATGCTGGCTGTCCTCACAAGATCTGTGTTCATGGCCTCACACATATTCCAAAATGTCAAATTTTTTATAACACAGTTTGCATTTGGCACATCTTGGGTCTGTGTATTTTGCCAGCCAAAAACATGTGTTTTTTTTGTTTTTTTTTACAAATGTAGCATCATCTACATAGATACAATGAATTGCTATTGTGACATCTAGTGGACACATTTAGAACAGCAGTTTCTTTCATTCAAAAATGGTGGCTAATTTTTTTACTTAGCAAACTCATCCTGCAGGCCGGATAAAACTTGTTCGCGGGCCTGATCCAGCCAGCGGGCCTTACCTTTGACACCCCTGGTCTAACCGTTCCAACACAAATATTTAATGTTTTTTAGAGGAACACAGAGTTCTTGTCCTTATCGATGATTTAACTGATTAAGGTTTTGTAACCATAAAGAGTACATGTTGGCTATCTGGTATCAGTGTGTGTTGGTGTGTGTGTTGCACCCACCATTTCCGGGATGCTGGAACGAAGGGGAGAACTGCTTGGCGGTGACTCTGGCCACGCGACTCTCCCCCTGAGCTTTCTGAGCCGCTCCAACTGCTGCCTCTGCTTTACCCTGCGCATGAGCCGTCCTAACAAATGGATACAAATGTAACTTTTAAATTATCGTCGGTCATTTTAATTAGACCTTGAATACAATTGATAATGACGAAACCCCTATTACCCCCACTATTAGATGAAGATAATCAATCAATCAAACTTTATTTATACAGTCGTGGTCAAAAGTTTACATACACTTGTAAAGAACATAATGTCATGGCTGTCTTGAGTCTCCAATCATTTCTATAACTCTTATTTTTTTTGTGATAGATTGGAGCACATACTTGTTGGTCACAAAAACATTCATGAAGTTTGGTTCTTTTATGAATTTGTTATGGGTCTACTGAAAATGTGACCAAACCTGCTGGGTCAAAAGTATACATACAGCAATTTTAATATTTGGTTACATGTCCCTTGGCAAGTTTCACTGCAATGAGGCGATTTTGGTAGCCATCCACAAGCTTCTGGCTGAATTTTTGACCACTCTTCTTGACAAAATTGGTGCAGTTCGGCTAAATTTGTTGGTTTTCTGACATGGAATTATTTCTTCAGCATTGTCCACATATTTAAGTCAGGACTTTGGGAAGGGAATTTTAAAACCTTAATTCTAGCCAGATTTAGCCATTCCTTTACCACTTTTGACGTGTGTTTAGGGTCATTGTCCTGTTGGAACACCCAACTGCGCCCAAGACCCAATCTCCGGACCATGACATTATGTTCTTTTTTCCATCCATCCATTTTCTACCGCTGGTCCCCTTTTATTTGATTTGATTGTATTTTTTTTTATTTTGTATTAAATCAACATAAAAAAAACACAAGATACACTTACAATTAGTGCACCAACCCAAAAACTCACCTTCCCCCATTTTCACTCATTCTCACTCATTTACACAAAAGGATTGTCCATCCATCCATCCATTTTCTACCGCTTATTCCCTTTCGGGGTCGCGGGGGGTGCTGGCGCATATCTCAGCTACAATCGGGCGGAAGGCAGGGTACACCCTGGACAAGTCGCCACCTCATCGCAGGGCCAACACAGATAGACAGACAACATTCACACTCACATTCACACACTAGGGCCAATTTAGTGTTGCCAATCAACCTATCCCCAGGTGCATGTCTTTGGAGGTGGGAGGAAGCCGGAGTACCCGGAGGGAACCCACGCATTCACGGGGAGAACATGCAAACTCCACACAGAAAGATCCCGAGCCTGGATTTCAACCCAGGACTGCAGGAACTTCGTATTGTGAGGCAGACGCACTAACCCCTCTGCCACCGTGAAGCCCCAAAAGGATTGTTTCCTTCTGTTATTAATATTCTGGTTCCTTCAATATATATCAAAACAGTCTGAAAGGGAAATTCAATACAGCCATGACATTATGTTCTTTACAAGTTCCGCCCGATTGTAGCTCGCATAGGCACCGGTGTCCCCCGCGACCCCAAATGGAATAAGCGGTAGTAAATGGATGGATGGATGGACAAGTGTACTGTATGTAAACTTTTGACCACGACTGTAAAGCGCTTTTCATACATTAAAGAAATGCAATGCAAAGTGCTTTACAAAGTTAAAATCAATACCCTGGTGACCCATATTCCCCATGATCACATACATACATACGTATTGCATGTACCAAACACACACACACACACACACACACACACAACATATACACATTTGCAACTATAAGGATACATAATTGCATGGCTGAGTACAGAGGGGACATGTTAGTAAACACTATCACAGGAGCCATCTGCACCAGGAGGATAGATAAGATAAGATAATCCTTTATTTATCCTACGACTGGGACATTTATAGCAATACGGTAGAAAAGGGTATAGATTCCAAATAAAGTTAACTTAATATACACATTTAAAAGAAAAAAGTTAAAAGTATAAAATATAAACGAGAAAAACAAATATTGTATTGAATTTTTTTCAGCAAAATTTTTTTTAAAGATCAGCTGAGAGCTGCAGTTATCCATCCATCCATTTTCTACCGCTTATTCCCTTTTGGGGTCACGGGGGGCGCTGGCGCCTATCTCAGCTACAATCGGGCGGAAGGCGGGGTACACCCTGGACAAGTCGCCACCTCATCGCAGGGCCAACACAGATAGACAGACAACATTCACACTCACAGTCAAACACTAGGGCCAATTTTAGTGTTGCCAATCAACCTATCCCCAGGTGCATGTCTTTGGAGGTGAGAGGTAGCCGGAGTACCCGGAGGGAACCCACGTATTCACGGGGAGAACATGCAAACTCCACACAGAAAGATCCCGAGCCTGGATTTGAACCCAGGACTGCAGGAACTTCGTATTGTGAGGCAGACGCACTAACCCCTCTGCCACCGTGAAGCCCCAAAAGGATTGTTTCCTTCTGTTATTAATATTCTGGTTCATACAATATATATCAAAACAGTCTGAAAGGGAAATTCAATACAGCCATGACATTATGTTCTTTACAAGTTCCGCCCGATTGTAGCTGACATAGGCACCGGTGTCCCCCGCGACCCCAAATGGAATAAGCGGTAGTAAATGGATGGATGGATGGACAAGTCTACTGTATGTAAACTTTTGACCACGACTGTAAAGCGCTTTTCATACATTAAAGAAATGCAATGCAAAGTGCTTTACAAAGTTAAAATCAATACCCTGGTGACCCATATTCCCCATGATCACATACATACATACGTATTGCATGTACCAAACACACACACACACACACAACATATACACATTTGCAACTATAAGGATACATAATTGCATGGCTGAGTACAGAGGGGACATGTTAGTAAACACTATCACAGGAGCCATCTGCACCAGGAGGATAGATAAGATAAGATAATCCTTTATTTATCCTACGACTGGGACATTTATAGCAATACGGTAGAAAAGGGTATAGATTCCAAATAAAGTTAACTTAATATACACATTTAAAAGAAAAAAGTTAAAAGTATAAAATATAAATGAGAAAAACAAATATTGTATTGAATTTTTTTCAGCAAATTTTTTTTTAAAGATCAGCTGAGAGCTGCAGTTATCCATCCATCCATTTTCTACCGCTTATTCCCTTTTGGGGTCGCGGGGGGCGCTGGCGCCTATCTCAGCTACAATCGGGTGGAAGGCGGGGTACACCCTGGACAAGTCGCCACATCATCGCAGGGCCAACACAGATAGACAGACAACATTCACACTCACATTCACACACTAGGGCCAATTTAGTGTTGCCAATCAACCTATCCCCAGGTGCATGTCTTTGGAAGTGGGAGGAAGCCGGAGTACCCGGAGGAAACCCACGTATGATTTAGGGCTATATAAGTAAACATTGATTGATTGATTGATTCACGGGGAGAACATGCAAACTCCACACAGAAAGATCCCGAGCCTGGATTTGAACCCAGAACTGCAGGAGCTTCGTATTGTGAGGCAGACGCACTAACCCCTCTTCCACCGTGAAACCGAGCTGCAGTTATAGTAAAGCTAAAGATGTGTAGTCAGCATTTCTAATAACAATGGTACATACAGGCATGTACACAGCACACATTGTGAAATCATATTATTGCACAACATAATACGATATTAAGTAAACATTATTTTTTATACCGCATATTTAGAATTATTTGTGAAGTTGTGTTGTTGCGATCTGCTGGGAGCAGGCTTTCTTGAACAGTCTGACTGCAGCCTTCTGTAACTCTCCTTCGAAAAGCTCTGAAACAGCTGCCCCCAACTGTGACGACACCACTACTATGACTACATTGCATGTATTTCATTGTGGAGACATGTTGCCATTACATATTGCCACAAATTAAGGCTGCAGCTATCAATTATATTAGTAATCAAGTAATGCATCTATCCATTTGTTTGCTGAATCGAGTAATTGAATAAAACACACTTTGTGGTCTAAATGTGTCTTTTAGGGAAAATAGTTGAAATAAACAAGGATTTTTCTAATCACCTTTATTCTTTTTTTTTTTTTTATAAATGGTTGATTTATATAGGCTAGCAAGGTAGAGTTTTGGACCTGACAAGTTTCGGCTACCTTGCTTCTGCAGCCTTCTTCAGAGATGTGTCACGTGATGTTAGCGTGACGTTGTCTGTGTAAAGCTGTCTATATAAATCAACCATCCATAAATACACGTCAGTAAAATGATAAATGGGTTGTACTTGTATAGCGCTTTTCTACCTTCAAGGTACTCAAAGCGCTTTGACACTACTTCCACATTTACCCATTCACACACACACTCACACACTGATGGAGGGAGCTGCCATGCAAGGCGCCAACCAGCACCCATCAGGAGCAAGGGTGAAGTGTCTTGCTCAGGACACAACGGACGTGACGAGGTTGGTTCTAGGTGGGATTTGAACCAGTGACCCTCGGGTTGCGCTCGGCCACTCTCCCACTGCGCCACGCCGTCCCTAAGTAGGCTAAATGAACCTCTTCAACACCTTTATTTTTTTTTTGTTCTAAATGCACAAATTTAAATTGCACTTTTACCATGTGAGAATCGCTATATATTACAGTGTACTTACAAAAAAGTTACCCAAAAAAAAAACTACAAAAAGACAATGCATTTAACAATTTACCACATTTGAAAATGTAATCATCGGATAGCTGGTGTTTGATTTTTGGACAAATAAGTCGTTATTTACATACAAACTGTAGATGCTAACATATCGTCACACATCCCGATGTGGTTGAATAAAACATTTGTCATGCAAGTCAGACATAGAAGATAGCATTAGACACAAAAATAGACTTATCTTGTTTCTGTTGTTTGTTTTTTTAAATATGAAGGATACCTTCTTGTAACATGCATCATTATTGATGCAGTGCTAAAGTAAAGTCCCAGCTCCAGTTGACAGTCTAAACATTTCACCACGATGTCTGTCTTTTTCGGTGTAAATGATGAGAAAACCTTTGAAAGTTTATTAGGTCTTCTATGGGCTTTTTGCTCTCTTTCTCCCCCTTTGAGCCAACTCTCTCAACACTCAGCTGTTACTGCCACACACCAACAGACGATCATTGGAGGATAAACTGCTCTCTTGTGCACTCTATTGCAGTAGTTCTCAACCTTTTTTCAGTCATGTACCCCCTGTGAATTTTTTTTTAATTCAAGTACCCCCTAATCAGAGCAAAGCATTGTTGGTTGATAAAAAGAGATAAAGAAGTAAAATACAGCACTATGCCATCGGCTTCTGATTTATTGAATTGTATAACAGTGCAAAATATTGCTCATTTGCCGTGGTCTTTCTTGAACTATTTGGAAAAAAAGATATAAAATAACTCAAAACTTGTTGAAAAATAAACAAGTGATCCAATTATAAATAAAGATTTCTACACATAGAAGTAATCATCAACTTAAAGTGCCCTCTTTGGGGATTGTAATAGAGATCTTGCCGATTGTATTGTACCATATGTCCCGGCAAGAAATCTGCGTTCAAAAGACTCCGGCTTATTAGGGATTCCTAGAGCCCAAAAAAAGTCTGCGGGCTATAGAGCGTTTTCCGTTCGGGCTCCAGTACTCTGGAATGCCCTCCCGGTAACAGTTCGAGATGCTACCTCAGTAGAAGCATTTAAGTCTCACCTTAAAACTCATCTGTATACTCTAGCCTTTAAATAGACCTCCTTTTTAGACCAGTTGATCTGCCGCTTCTTTTCTTTCTCCTATGTCCCCCCTCCCTTGTGGAGGGGGCCCGGTCCGATGACCATGGATGAAGTACTGGCTGTCCAGAGTCGAGACACAGGATGGACCGCTCGTCGGGACCCAGGATGGACCGCTCGCCTGTATCGGTTGGGGACATCTCTACGCTGCTGATCCACCTCCGCTTGAGATGGTTTCCTGTGGACGGGACTCTCGCTGCTGTCTTGGATCCGCTTGAACTGAACTCTCGCGGCTGTGTTGGAGCCACTATGGATTGAACTTTCACAGCATCATGTTAGACCCGCTCGACATCCATTGCTTTCGGTCCCCTAGAGGGGGGGGGGGGGTTGCCCACATCTGAGGTCCTCTCCAAGGTTTCTCATAGTCAGCATTGTCACTGGCGTCCCACTGGATGTGAATTCTCCCTGCCCACTGGGTGTGAGTTTTCCTTGCCCTTTTGTGGGTTCTTCCGAGGATGTTGTAGTCGTAATGATTTGTGCAGTCCTTTGAGACATTTGTGATTTGGGGCTATATAAATAAACATTGATTGACATTGATTGAGATCCATCTGGATTCATCAACTTAATTCTAAAGATTTCTTCACAAAAAAAGAAATCTTAAACATCAATATTTATGGAACATGTCCACAAAAAATCTAGCTGTCAACACTGTCAACTACCAACACATTGTTGCATTTCTTTTCACAGTTTATGAACTTACATTCATGTTTTGTTGAATTATTATTCAATAAATATATTTATAAAGGATTTTCGAACTGTTGCTATTTTTAAAATATTTTTAAAAGATCTCACGCACCCCTTGGCATACCTTCAAGTACCCCCAGGGGTACGCGTACCCCCATTTGAGAACCACTGCTCTATTAGAGCAGTTTGGCAGAAACAATGTATTTTATCATTATAAATAAACTCATTAAAGAAATCATCAAAGCAACAAAATACAAATAAAATAGAATTAATCGATTGAATCGATAAAGAGGTTTCTATTTGGGTCATTTGGTTTACAATTTTAACCCTAAAATAACATTATGCGTCTCTGACTATAAATCATAAAACACTCCACAAACAGATGTATTTAATTTGCAATGTGAGTCATGATTTTTCATCCTCCCTACATTAAAAAATGGTATGGTGCCTTCCTTCATGTACCACATAATATGCTCTTTGTTATTCAATCATGCACTTAATTAAATGTTATTTTATGCTGACTTACAGTATGTAGATTTTATTAACAATAACCCAGCACTGACGAGGAGGTACATGTAAACCGAAATAGATTTAATATAGAAAACAAGTGTGTTTGGTAGGAAACTAAACAGATAGTGAAGGTGCAGCAAAAAAAGGGAGTCAAACAGGAAGTAGAACCAAAACAAGAGCACCAGGACAGAAAATGATACAGAACACAGGACAATGACTAACAAAGTCCACACTGTCATGTGGGATGATGTGGCTCGCTTGTTAAAGTGACTGTGACAGCAACTTGAGGGTTCCAGGTTCGATTCCCTGACGTAGAGTGTCGTAGGACAAGACACTCCCAGTGCTACCCACACTAGTTTAAATGTAGCCTAAAGATGTACAGTATATCATGGGTTTCACTATGTAAAGCGCTTTGTTTCACTAGAGAAAAAGAGCTAAATAACTATAATCCACTTCACATCATGACATTATGGTATGTTTTTTGTTTCAGACATGCTTAATGCACATGTTGCTAGGCTTGTCCCTGACAGTTTGGTCTATGTCTTAGTTTTTCCTCTGCATGTGTCTTTGTTTCCTGTCTTTATTTCCTGTCAGGGTTCTTATTTTGTGCATTTCCTTCTGGGCTTGGTTAGCCCAGAATTTTTTAAATAATGAATGAGGGAAAAACGGAAATTTTAGTTTTTGGTCCGACCCTCACTGACTTGGGACCATTGCAAAATTATGTGCGTCCCAAAGTCACCAGCCTTGGCGTCACTATAGACAGCGATTTTAAACTAGACAAACAAGTCAATGGCGTTTTAAAATCGTGTTTTTATCACCTTCGTCTTTTAGTAAAGGTTAAACCGTTTTTATCTTTTAACCTTTTTGAACAAGTCGTGCATGCTTTTATTTCATGTCGCCTGGACTACTGCAATGCACTTTATGCTGGCATTAGCCAAAAAGCTCTCTCCCGGTTGCAGTTAGTCCAGAACGCGGCAGCACGACTTTTAACAGGGGCCAGGAAACGCCAGCATATAACCCCAATTCTTCAGAGTTTGCACTGGCTCCCTGTTCATTTTAGAATTGATTTTAAAACATTGCTGTTTGTTTTTAAATCTTTACATGGACTGGCACCTCAATATATCTCGGACCTTATCCAAATTTACATTCCTGCGCGCGCTCTGAGGTCCGAGAGCCAGTTCAGGCTCGTGGTGCCCAAGACCAGACTTAAGACCAGGGGAGACAGGGCCTTCTCTGTGGTCGGCCCTAAGCTCTGGAACACTCTGCCGCTCCATGTTCAAACTGCTTCCACAGTGGAGTGTTTTAAGTCTCGTCTTAAGACCCACTTTTATTCTTTGGCTTTTAACACTACGTGAGTTGTGTGGTCCTCTGTCCTCTGTTGTCCTCTGTGTTTTTTATACACTTTGATTTCTATTTTACTGTTTTAATTGATTTTACCCTTTAAAATAGTTTTAAATCATATTTGTTTTTATATTGTTTTTATTGGTTTTATATTTATTTATTTTTTGTTTTTATTCAGTCATTGCTGGAGCATAATATATATATATATATATTTTTATTTATTTATTTATTTTATTTATTTATTTATTTACAATTGTTTTTAACATGGCCGTGCAGCACTTTGGAAACGTTATTGTTGTTTAAATGTGCTATATAAATAAAGTGGATTGGATTGGATTGGATTTCCTGTTTTTCTCCCTAGGCGCTGTTTCCCCTCAGTTGCAGGTGATTGGCACCTGGCCACACCTGGTGTCAATCAGTCCGCTCCTATTTTTACCTGCTTTGTCCTCCAGTCAGGGCTCGTTTATTGTTGGGCGGTGTCGTGTCGATGTCACCACTACCTGCTTTGTCTACTTCTGTTCACTCTGCTCATGCCATACTGTAGTTCCGTCGTGTCACAGTAGGTGTTTTTGTTCTTAGCAAAGTTTGTTATCTGCCTCGTGAGCGCCTTTTTTTGTTCCCCTTTTGGTTTGTTCTTGTTTTAGTGTTTAAAAAATCATGTTTTCTTACGCAATGCCTGTTTCCTTCTCTGCATCTTGGGGTTCGTCACCAACAAACTCTGACAGAATAATCCAGCCAAATACAAACCCCGCAGAGATGTCTATGGCGGAGAGGCTTAATTTAGCTTTAAAATTGATGGCCAAATCGAGGAAAGACTTTGCCTCATTTTGCAATCCCTCCCACCCATCCCTGTCCTATGTTGGCTTCTCGGGGGATGTCTTGGATCCGTCCCTTGACACACAAGTGGGTCTGCCATCATCTCTGGTGGGCCGGCAGACGCCACCATCACCTCCGGGAGGTCTAGAACCTACGACGTCATCACTTCCAGTGGGTCTGCCCTATGGCGCCATCACTTCCAGTGGGTCTGCAACCTCCGGCGCCATCATCTCCGGTGGGCCAGCAGACGCCACCACGCACTCCGGTGGGCCAGCAGACACCACCACGCACTCCGGTGGGCCAGCAGACGCCACCACGCACTCCGGTGGGCCAGCAGACACCACCACGCACTCCGGTGGGCCAGCAGACGCCACCACACACTCCGGTAGGCCAGCAGCAGGGGGCGCCACCACTCACTCTGGTGGACCAGCAGCAGGGGGCGTCACCACCATCTTGTTCGGTGGGCCAGCAGCAGGGGGCGCCATAACCATCCTGTCCTGTGGACCAGCAGGGGTCGCCACCACCATCCTTTCCGGTGGACCAGCAGGGGTCGCCACCACCATCCTGTCCGGTGGACCAGCAGGGGTCGCCACCACCATCCTGTCCGGTGGACCAGCAGGGGTCGCCAACACCATCCTGTCCTGTGGACAAGCAGGGGTCGCCACCACCATCCTTTCCGGTGGACCAGCAGGGGTCGCCACCACCATCCTGTCCGGTGGACCAGTAGGGGTCGCCACCACCATCCTGTCCGGTGGCCCAGCAGGGGTCGCCACCACCATTTTGTCCGGTGGACCAGCAGGGGTTGCCAACACCATCCTGTCCTGTGGACCAGCAGGGGTCGCCACCACCAGCCTGTCCGGTGGCCCAGCAGGGGTCGCCACCACCATCCTGTCCGGTGGCCCAGCAGGGGTCGCCACCACCATCCTGTCCGGTGGACCAGCAGGGGTTGCCACCACCATCCTGTCCGGTGGCCCAGCAGGGGTCGCCACCACCATCCTGTCCGGTGGCCCAGCAGCGGTTGCCACCACCATCCTGTCCGGTGGACCAGCAAAGGAAACCACCATACTCTTGTCGGCCACAGATGTGGTCATTTCATGGGCGACCGCCTCGCCAATTGCAGCGGCGTTCTAATCGCCGTCGCCACCTGACCCTTCCCCGCTGGTTGCGGGGACACTTGGCCTGGCGGCCACCTCCTTGTCCTCCCCCCACCCTCCCGTGACTTTGGACTGTTTGGTATCCGTTATGGGATAGCCAATCAGATCACGAGTTGTTGTCAGTAAGGCCTTCTATATCGCCTCACATTGAATGTGACATTCCAACTTCCTGTGATTGGATACTCATCAGGACCGTTAGCAGATTCATTTGAGAACACACAGAGTTGACAGACAGTTGCGATAGTCAATCAGATAATAAGTTTGGTACAGTAGCTGTTCTGTTACAACTGAAAGTTTTAAACTCTTGTTGTTAAAGTGTGTCATGCTTGTCATTTAATTAACATTGATACATGTGTATTTGTCGCCATCATGTAATGAGGGCAGTTAATATATCTTTAAGAAGTGTGTACTTTGAATCAAACTTTGACAGGAAGTTGCATAAGCCAAGCAGAGACATTTCTGGTATATATTTTAATTGCTGATGAGTTTTAATTGTTTTTTAAATGCGCCAGAAAATAACCTATTTTGTAAACTGTTGATGTGTTTCTGTCTAGTATTTCTCTGGCAATGGTCATGTTGTAACATCAATTATGGCTTTTTGAGAGGTAATCATTGAAGTCGGAGATCACTGAAGACCTAGGTGGGAAACACACGGCCCGCCACTGCTTGCACAAGTCTGTTTTAACCAGACCACCATAAAACACACTCTTATTCTCACACTGTACTTGTGCTCTCTATGTATCGTTCATTCTTTCTTTCGTCCAAAATATATTTTCTCTCACGTTGTTCTGCGGAGTTTGTCAATGTATCAACTTCCTTGATAAAAAGGATGTGTGTGCTAAAACTAACTGTACAAAAGGATTCTTACAACAAAGCAGAAAAAGGAGAAATAAAAAGGTGATAATGAGGACAGAAGGGAGGAAAGTAGGTAAGAGAGGAGAGATAAAGACGTGTCTTTAAGAAGAGGCTGAGAACATGGTCTTCAACATCAGTGAATGATTACCATTAGCTCAGCAGCTTAATTACAGTGGTGCACTAACGACTCAAGAGTTTAAGCAAGAGGAGGTGAGGGGGAGCAAGAACAATTCTTCTTTATGACTTTATTGGACACAACCTCTTCATTACTCTATTATATGACAATGGCTGATATTTGGAATGAGACAAGCAGTTCTATGAAAGGAACGGTAACTCTGAGTTGGATTTGATATTTATAATACTACATGGTGCACCTTAAGGCAGGGGTCGGCAACCGTTGGGGGATTCCGGTTCTCGGAGCCTCTTCCGGACATCACCTGGAGTCGACATTCTTCGATTTTCACTCCGACAACAATATTGAGGGCGTGCCGTGATGACTTTACTTTTAGCGCCCTCTACATTTTGACGCGTTTCACAAAATAAAGAAGACAATGGGAGCCGCAACCATTGTCGCGAATAACCACTGGTGGTCATCCATATAACAGTAATAAGGGCGTGCCATGAAGCCATTGCCTTTAACGCCTTCTACAACATGTACGGACATCTTGCCAGTCCAGTAACATGTTGTATGTGGCTTCCACAGATACACGTACACGACTGCAAGACATACTGTGTGACACAGAGTACACTGAAGGTTGTGATATAAATACCTTTAACACTCTTACTAATATGCACCACACTGTGAACCCAAACCAAACAAGAATGATAAACACATTTCTGGAGAACATCCTCACAGTAACACAACATAAACGCAACACAACAAATACCCAGAATCCTTTGCATCCATGACTAGTCCTGACTATATTATACACCCCCGTCCACCTCAACCGACGCACGGAAGGGGGGGAGAGCGGGTTTTGGTGCTAGCGGGGTGTATAATATAGCCTGAAATACTCATGGATGCATAGCATTCTGGGTAATTGTTATGTTGCGTTTATAACGTGTTAAGGATGTTCTCCAGAAATGGGTTTGCCAATCTTGTTTGGTGTGGGTTCACAGTGTGGCGCATATTAGTAAGTGTTATAATTGTTTATATCACAACCTTCAGTGTACTCTGTGTCAGCCAGTATGCCTTGCAGTCGTGCACGTGTATCTGCGGAAGCCACATACAACATGATACTGGACTGACAAGCTGTCTGTACATGTTGTAGAAGGCGTCAAAGGCAATGGCTTCGTGGCACGCCCTTATTACGGTTATATGGGTGACCACCAGCAGATATTTGTGAAAATTATTGCGGCTCCCTTTGTCTTCTTTAATTTGTGAAACGGGTCAAAATAGTTCTTTGAGTGGTAAAGGTGGCCGACCCCTGCCTTAGGGAAACCACTGTGAGCAGGGACTTTAGAAATGCTGAGAGATACAGGTTGACCGGAGAGACAAATACAAGCAGACATGCACAGGATAGAAAAGAGTGACTTCTTCACAGGAGAGCGAGATACGCCTATCTATTATGTATGTCATTACTGTAAGATAATGGCGATAAGGAAGCTGATTCATACCCAGGTATCCAGATGCATTACCAGGAGGTGTGTGCTTAAGGGTCATTGAAGCAACCAAAATGACTAAATGAGGTGTTTATCTGTTACTGACTCCATACAGAAAGCCTCAAGTTACCATTTTCCATCAGTTACGTGAATTGCATAAGGATGGGCAATATGGTTTAAAATATATTTTGCAATAAATAGAGCAGCCTCTAGGTTGATTGACAACACTGAATGGTCCTTAGTGTGTGAATGGGAGTGTGAATGTTGTCTGTCAATCTGTATTGGCTCTGTGATGAGGTGACGACTTGTCCAGGTTGTACCCCGCCTTCCGTCTGAGTGCAGCTGGGATAAGTTCCAGCCCCCAAAATCCCCACAAACCTGAAAGGGACAAGTGGTAGGAAATGGATGGATGGCTAAAGCAGACTCTTGTGATAATGATATGTATGATACATAAATGGTGATATAACCATTTTAAAATGGGTTCCAAAAGCTCCTAATCCAGCTGCTGACGTATGTTTGCAGTAAAATATTGTGTCATTTCCAGTTATATTATTTTGTCAAAAAATATTACTCTCTTCCAGTACATAATTTACTGTTAATAGCTGGTTACTTTCTGTTGTACGATGAACATTGTTCGATCTACACTTCTGTTCAAATGTAATAAGCACTTATTCTTCTGTTGTTTGGATGCTTTACATTAGTTATTACTTCAAATTTGGGTATCGCTCAAATACCAAGTAGTTACAGGGGAATAATTGGCCACACCAATATTGATGCTGATACTGAAAATGTTCAAAATCACAAAAACACAGGATGGTGGTGTAAGAATATCAAATGTACATTCTAATTATTTCTTTTTTACAGTTTTTTTTTTTTACTTCTATTATTACATACAATACATTATTTTGAGGAAAATAAAGTCAGTGGTGCAAAATAAGTAAGCATAAGCAAAAACTAACTATCGACTAATTTCATTCATTAGTTTTTTGTCCATAAAGCTCTCTTAGGTCCAGGGACTTATTTCCTGAGTTTGTAAACAATAACAAACAGGACATCGATATAATCACTGTTTTATCGACCATATACTAATATAATACTTGGTATTGTTGCTGTCGATATTTGTATTGATCCGCCCACACCTGTTTACATTCAAAAGCTCTAGTTCAGCAGTTATCATTGCTTGTTTTATCCTCTTGCGGTGTACAGTGTTGCATGTTTAGCTGTCACTCATCCTTCAGTGATAATGCTACTTGTAGGACACATAGTGTATTAGCCGCCATTGAAGAGAGGATTAGAAACTTATAAACAGCTTTGTGCTGTGGAGGAACATTAGCTGCTGCATTGTGTTGAGGACACATTCCTTCATATGTGAATTTTGTAGGACTCCGCTATAATTTGTCATCAACATGTATTATCACAACGATAGTATTAAAAGCTCTATCGTCGGCCAAGTTAATATATTTTATATTGTATATCTTCTATATCGCGCGGATCACATAACAACCATTGTGGATTGCATGCTTTAGAAAAGTCCACATTTATATGTTGTTTCTTTTTGCCATTCAGGGTATCATTGTCAATTGCACCAAATTTTGATTGAAGCTTACCTTTTTATTTTGTGGCAAAAAATAAGAGCGATCCACAAAGTTTGTCCACTCAGCCCACGTTGTATTGCATTGACTAAAATGCTTTGTCATTTATCATCGTCCATAATTATAGTACTGTGATATGGGATCCTTTGTTCAAAGTCCAGAGGAGAAGTTTGTCAAAATAGAGTTTTTAAACTTTTTCATCAATGACTTTTCCAAAACCTTTCAGTGAATTTCCATGATCAAAATACATTGTTTTACCTTAAAGTACCAGTACAGTGGAAAAACAGGTCACCTCTATATTGAAGCTATTATCATATATACTGTATATATACTGTACTTCCAAAGTTTGCGAGCAAGTAGATATGATCAAAATAGTATCAATCGCACGGAGATTCCTGAGCCATTTTGAGAGATAATAAGCAAGCCAGACACATCATCGCGTGACATAGCGGTAGGAACCACAGAACCTTTTAGACTTCGTGAGAACTAACAACAGTTACTTTGGGAAAAATTATGATCCAGAACCTTATATTGTTGAAGACAATCTACAAGTTTTAGAAGTGCTGCTGAACAGATCCTGCTTTTGTTCAACACCAAGCATCATGTAGCAGTATTCCTAAGTGCTATACAAGAAATACAAACTACAAACATAATAAAACGATATCTTACTGTACAATGTCTGCTCTTACTTTGATGACAACTGACAGGATATCCTTATCTTCCCGTTTACATGAACAATTAATCATGATGCACATGAAGGGTTAAGAAGGAAAAGTCTCCCTGCAGACACTGTCTTCGGTTGTGTGTGTTTGTCTCCATGTCCGTGTATAAATTGAACGTCAGAGATAAACAAAAATCTAGATTCAAGGTTAAATCCTCCTAGTATCCAGATGAGAGGCATGATTTATAATCTAGAATAACTTTGATGAGCCCAGTGTAAAGCAGCAGAGGGCTACTGAGCTGTGTGTAATCGATCCGCCGCTAAAAAAATAGTTTGTTTGCGTTAGCACTTATAATAACAACGTTGCCACGGCCACTGCGCCACGCCGTCCCAAATTTCACTGTTTGTTGCATTTTTGTTGGTTTTCGATTGATTGTAAAATATGTGGATTTTTCTTTGATAAAAAAGAAAGTAAAATAATATAAAACAATTACATAAAAAAATAGTGATCAATGACAGTGGCCTAGTGGTTAGAGTGTCCGCCCTGAGATCGGTAGGTCGTGAGTTCAAATCCCGGCCGAGTCATACCAAAGACTATAAAAATGAAACCCATTACCTCCCTGCTTGGCACTCAGCATTAAGGGTTGGAATTGGGGGTTAAATCACCGTAAATGATTCCCGGGCGCGGCACCGCTGCTGCCCACTGCCCCCCTCACCTCCCAGGGGGTGATCAAGAGTGATGGGTCAAATGCAGAGAATAATTTCGCCACATCTATAATCATTGATACTTTAACTTTTTTTACTTTAATGTTAGTGGACCGGCGGCACACACAATCTTGTGTGTTTCAGGGACTGTGTCCCTTGCAGACTGTACTATATATATGTTGTGGGAACCAGAATTTTGGTAACAGAAAGAAACAACCTTTTTTTGTGTGAGTGGGTGTGGATGAGTGTGAACGGGGGAGGGAGGGTTTTTTTTTTGGGGGGGAGGGGGGTGTTAATGCACTAATTGAAAGTGTATCTTGTATATTTTTATGTTGATTTAATAAAAAAATTTAAAAAATATGTGGATGAAGAGGGGGGTAATGTTCATATGTTGTCAATATTCAGTGTTTTATCCTTCATAATTAATATTGTAACATTCTCTATTTTCATGTACATTCTGGGTGACTCATTCAGTAAAAAGAAAAGCAAAACACGAATTGGTATGTCAGACTTAGCCCTGTCTTGGTTTAACTCTTATCTTACTGATAGGATGCAGTGTATGTCCCATAACAATGTGACCTCGGACTACGTTAAGGTAACGTGTGGAGTTCCCCAGGGTTCGGTCCTTGGCCCTGCACTCTTCAGCATCTACATGCTGCCGCTAGGTGACATCATACGCAAATACGGTGTTAGCTTTCACTGTTATGCTGATGACACCCAACTCTACATGCCCCTAAAGCTGACCAACATGCCGGATTGTAGTCAGGTGGAGGCGTGTCTTAATGAAATTAAACAATGGATGTCCGCTAACTTTTTGCAACTCAACGCCAAAAAAACGGAAATGCTGATTATCGGTCCTGCCAGACACCGAACTCTAGCCTCCGCTTGGGATGGTTTCCTGCTGGCTCCGCTGTGAACGGGACTCTCGCTGCTGTGTTGGATCCGCTTTGGACTGGACTCTCGCGACTGTGTTGGATCCATTATGGATTGATCTTTCACAGTATCATGTTCTTATAGTCATCATTGTCACCGACGTCCCACTGGGTGTGAGTTTTCCTTGCCCTTATGTGGGCCTACCGAGGATGTCGTAGTGGTTTGTGCAGCCCTTTGAGACACTAGTGATTTAGGGCTATATAAGTAAACATTGATTGATTGATTGAAATTCCATTCCGTTTTTTAAGGTGGTCTGTCATGACGTTTTTAGCATACAATCAGACATTATTGTGAGGTATTAGTGTTCCGGCCCCCAGACACATGTTTTTCTCAAAATTTGGCCCCCGAGTCAAAATAATTGCCCGATCCGGCTTTTGAGCAAGGGTGTCAAACCTGTTTTAGATCGGGGGCCACGTGGAAAAAATGTACTGGTAAAATCACGGCACGTTAACTTAAAAATAAAGAAAACTTCAGATTGTTTTCTTTGTTTAAAGCACATTCTGAAAATGTACAAATCATAATGTTGTTGCGTTTTTTTTTACACGTACATGTTGCGGTTTATAGTATTCTACCTTTATTTGCTGTTATTTATACTTTTTGAATAAATTATGTGATAATGTTCATCAGTCAACTCATTGGTGTTTATTTTCAATCTATCAAGATAAAAAAAAATAATATCAAAATCCAATTACAGGATGTTATTTATGTAGTTTGTAGACTCCCTTTTTAGACCAGTTGATCTGCCGTTTCTTTTCTTTTTCTTCTATGTCCCACTCTCCTTTGTGGAGGGAGTCCGGTCCGATCCGGTGGCCATGTACTGCTCGCCTGTGTATCGGCTGGGGACATCTCTGCGCTGCTGATCCGCCTCCGCTTGGGATGGTTTCCTGCTGGCTCCGCTGTGAACGGGACTCTCGTTGCTGTGTTGGATCCGCTTTGGACTGGACTCTCGCGACTGTGTTGGATCCATTATGGATTGAACTTTCACAGTATCATGTTAGACCCGCTCGACATCCATTGCTTTCCTCCTCTCCAAGGTTCTCATAGTCATCATTGTCACCGACGTTCCACTGGGTCATTATTGTCACCGATGTCCCACTGGGTGTGAGTTTTCCTTGCCCTTATGTGGGCCTACCGAGGATGTCGTAGTGGTTTGTACAGCCCTTTGAGACACTAGTGATTTAGGGCTATATAAGTAAACATTGACTGATTGATTGATTTTTCTTGACTGATGTACTAACATGTTTTTTGTGTCTTTTTTTTTTTTTACATATCTACATATATACAAAGAATTGCTATTGCGACATCTCTAGTGGACACATTAAAACAGCAGTTTCTTTCATTCAAAAAATTCAAACTTGGCCCGCGTTGACACCCCTGTTTTAGAGGATTTTGAAGGCTACAGTGGTGATTCCCATTAGCCGCATCTTCCAAGTGTTTTCTTTAATCATCTTTAAAATAAAATTAAATTTAAAAAAGACATATGTGTCCTTGTCTCTCATAATCAATCATCAATCAATGTTTACTTATATAGCCCTAAATCACTAGTGTCTCAAAGGGCTGCACAAACCACTACGACATCTTCGGTAGGCCCACATAAGGGCAAGGAAAACTCACACCCAGTGGGACGTCTGTGACTATGAGAACATATGAGAACATGATACTGTGAAAGATCAATCCATAATGGATCCAACACAGTCGCGAGAGTCCAGTCCAAAGCGGATCCAACACAGCAGAGCGGAGCCAGCAGGAAACCATCCCAAGCGGAGGCTGATCAGCAGCGCAGAGATGTCCCCAGCCGATACACAGGCGAGCAGTACATGGCCACCAGATCGGACCGGACTCCCTCCACAAAGGAGAGTGGGACATAGAAGAAAAAGAAAAGAAACGGCAGATCAACTGGTCTAAAAAGGGAGTCTATTTAAAGGCTAGAGTATACAAATGAGTTTTAAGGTGAGACTTAAATGCTTCTACTGAGGTAGCATCTCGAACTGTTACCGGGAGGGCATTCCAGAGTACTGGAGCCTGAAATGAAAAAGCTCTACAGCCCGCAGACTTTTTTTGGGCTTTGGGGATCACTAATAAGCCGGAGTCCTTTGAATGATTGTGACCTAGAGGCAAATATTTTCTGGTCACCTTTAAGATAACATGAATGAGTTGTATGAATTCACACATTTCAGTGTCCACAGTATCTTGACTTTGTGGATTAAATTTTTTCGCAAGAAGTTGTCCGCTTTGTTGCTGTGGAAACTGCAGTAGTGATGCTGGCTGTCCTCACAGGATCAGCGTTCATTGGCGTTGCACTGCTTGCAACTGCAGCTGCCTCACACATATTCCATAATGCCAAATGTTTTATAGCACAGTTTGCATTTGGCACGTCTTGGGTCTGTGTCTTTTGCCAGCCACAATTTGTATCGATCCATAAAAAACATGTATAGCAGCATCCTCACTTTGCGAGCAGAAGTAACTAGGGAGGAAGCATTGCTTACGCTTAGCTGTTTCACTAGTAGCACCTGAAGAAATTATTAGCAATATAAAATGTCTTAAATATCACTATTTCATTATTAACACTCAAACAAGGTAGACATTTGCCCTCATACATATATTTATGGGTGTAGGGCTGGGCGATATGGATCAAAATTTGTACACCAATATAGTTTGGCCCATAAACTAACCCATCCATCCATCCATCATCTTCCGCTTATCCGAGGTCGGGTCGCGGGGGCAACAGCCTAAGCAGGGAAACCCAGACTTCCCTCTCCCCAGCCACTTCGTCTAGCTCTTCCCGGGGGATCCCGAGGCGTTCCCAGGCCAGCCGGGAGACATAGTCTTCCCAACGTGTCCTGGGTCTTCCCCGTGGCCTCCTACCGGTTGGACGTGCCCTAAACACCTCCCTAGGGAGGCGTTCGGGTGGCATCCTGACCAGATGCCCGAACCACCTCATCTGGCTCCTCTCGATGTGGAGGAGCAGCGGCTTTACTTTGAGTCCCTCCCGGATGGCAGAGCTTCTCACCCTATCTCTAAGGGAGAGACCCGCCACACGGCGGAGGAAACTCATTTCGGCCGCTTGTACCCGTGATCTTATCCTTTCGGTCATGACCCAAAGCTCATGACCATAGGTGAGGATGGGAACGTAGATCGACCGGTAAATGGAGAGCTTTGCCTTCCGGCTCAGCTCCTTCTTCACCACAACGGATCGGTACAACGTCCGCATTACTGAAGACGCCGCACCGATCCGCCTGTCGATCTCACGATCCACTCTTCCCTCACTCGTGAACAAGACTCCTAGGTACTTGAACTCCTCCACTTGGGGCAGGGTCTCCTCCCCAACCCGGAGATGGCACTCCACCCTTTTCCGGGCGAGAACCATGGACTCGGACTTGGAGGTGCTGATTCTCATTCCGGTCGCTTCACACTCGGCTGCGAAACCGATCCAGCGAGAGCTGAAGATCCCGGTCAGATGAAGCCATCAGGACCACATCATCTGCAAAAAGCAGAGACCTAATCCTGCGGTCACCAAACCGGAACCCCTCAACGCCTTGACTGCGCCTAGAAATTCTGTCCATAAAAGTTATGAACAGAATCGGTGACAAAGGACAGCCTTGGCGGAGTCCAACCCTCACTGGAAATGTGTTCGACTTACTGCCGGCAATGCGGACCAAGCTCTCGCACTGATCGTACAGGGAACGGACCGCCACAATAAGACAGTCCGATACCCCATACTCTCTGAGCACTCCCCACAGGACTTATAAATGGAATTATCCGTTGACATAACGAAATATCTCCACCATGCTTTGATTTTAAAATGTTCGGGACTGAAAGGAATCCCGAATACACAAAAACAGGTACCAACAAATAAGAAAAGTAGGTTTTGCATAATAGAATCCCAACTTAAGAGGTGTTTTGACATAAGAAAACAGAAAAAGCCTTGAAAATAATGTAACAAAAGTCGACTCAAACCTCCAATCGTCATTTGGCTATGCTCAATTCTTCAGCTAACAAAAACACAAAAGAACAACATGTTAAATACGTGTTTAAGAGGACATGTTTAAACGTCATCAGCACCATGAAAATAATTGACCTTTAACGATGGTGTTTTTATAGCTAAACATTATTATTGTTGCGATCCACTGCTCGGATCTTCACATATTGTTGCTTTGTTCCATTTTTATATCACTTTCGGTAGTTTGACCTCCTTATTTCCTGTTTAGTCCGTCACCATGGTTTCATAGTGTTTCCACCTGCTACTCTTGGTTCCCACACATCTGTTTTACTAATCACCTCCTTTATTTTAGCTCACCCCTTTTGTTAGTCCTGCCTGGGATCCTAATTTGCTTATATGCAACTAGTGACGACTGCTATTGTTTCTATTACTCGGTAGCTCTCACGCTAAGCTCTATTTTTATCCTAGCTTTCATGCGAGTCGTTCTGTTTTCTCCCTTTGTGCCTTCGTGCCAAGTGTTTGTGTTCCGTTTGTTTTCCCTAGCTTTCCATGCTAGCGCTTTTTGTTCACCTTTTTCTATTAGCACCAGTGTTTTTGTTCGAGCCTGTTTTGAGTTTAATACATCGTTATTTCTTACTTTTGCTGTGTTCTTGCCAACGCATCCACGGAGGAACAAATCCGGCATCGTTATGCCACACAGTCTTCACAATTATAGGACATACACACAAATATTTTAACCTACTGCTTCAAGATGCTGCTTGACAGGGTGTTCTGAAAATTACTTTAAAAAAAAAATAATTATAGTTGGTGGTTACTTTACCAAAAAAGTAATTGAATTACTAACATAATTAATAAATGTAATTACTATGAAAAGTATTTATTGTCCATCCATCCATCCATCATCTTCCGCTTATCCGAGGTCGGGTCGCGGGGGCAACAGCCTAAGCAGGGAAACCCAGACTTCCCTCTCCCCAGCCACTTCATCTAGCTCTTCCCGGGGGATCCCGAGGCGTTCCCAGGCCAGCCGGGAGACATAGTCTTCCCAACGTGTCCTGGGTCTTCCCCGTGGCCTCCTACCGGTTGGACGTGCCCTAAACACCTCCCTAGGGAGGCGTTCGGGTGGCATCCTGACCAGATGCCCGAACCACCTCATCTGGCTCCTCTCGATGTGGAGGAGCAGCGGCTTCACTTTGAGTCCCTCCCGGATGGCAGAGCTTCTCACCCTATCTCTAAGGGAGAGCCCCGCCACACGGCGGAGGAAACTCATTTCGGCCGCTTGTACCCGTGATCTTATCCTTTCGGTCATGACCCAAAGCTCATGACCATAGGTGAGGATGGGAACGTATAACGACCGGTAAATTGAGAGCTTTGCCTTCCGGCTCAGCTCCTTCTTCACCACAACGGATCGGTACAACGTCGGCATTACTGAAGACGCCGCACCGATCCGCCTGTCGATCTCACGATCCACTCTTCCCTCACTCGTGAACAAGACTCCTAGGTACTTGAACTCCTCCACTTGGGGCAGGGTCTCCTCCCCAACCCGGAGATGGCACTCCACCCTTTTCCGGGCGAGAACCATGGACTCGGACTTGGAGGTGCTGATTCTCATTCCGGTTGCTTCACACTCGGCTGCGAACCGATCCAGCGAGAGCTGAAGATCCCGGTCAGATGAAGCCATCAGGACCACATCATCTGCAAAAAGCAGAGACCTAATCCTGCGGTCACCAAACCGGAACCCCTCAACGCCTTGACTGCGCCTAGAAATTCTGTCCATAAAAGTTATGAACAGAATCGGTGACAAAGGACAAAGTATTTATTGTGTTATTTAAAAAAGAAAACTTCAAATATCTGGCATAATGCAGTTAAGATAAGCTTCAGTGTGTGTGTGTGCCTTTTGAAAGGTGGTGTTGCTTCGTGACATGTGACATCAGCGAGTTCACTTTTAGTAGTGCGAGTTTGAGCTGTTTTTGTTGGCCTAGCAGCGGCAGCGCTCTAGCTTATGCTTTGCTTAATAAATAGATTGACATTGAATGTGCTTCCATGGCTGTATGTCCTTGTCCACAAACGGGGTATTATTTCAATGGCAAGTTTTTCACTACAATAATTGATTTGTTGTTTAATATTCCTTTGAGCTACATAGATGGGCTATAGAGCGTTTTCCGTTCGGGCTCCAGTACTCTGGAATGCCCTCCCGGTAACAGTTCGAGATGCCACCTCAGTAGAAGCATTTAAGTCTCACCTTAAAACTCATTTGTATACTCTAGCCTTTAAATAGACTCCCTTTTTAGACCAGTTGATCTGCCGTTTCTTTTCTTTTTCTTCTATGTCCCACTCTCCCTTGTGGAGGGGGTCCGGTCCGATCCGGTGGCCATGTACTGCTTGCCTGTGTATTGGCTGGGGACATCTCTGCGCTGCTGATCCGCCTCCGCTTGGGATGGTTTCCTGCTGGCTCCGCTGTGAACGGGACTCTCGCTGCTGTGTTGGATCCGCTTTGGACTGGACTCTCGCGACTGTGTTGGATCCATTATGGATTGAACTTTCACGGTATCATGTTGGACCCGCTCGACATCCATTGCTTTCCTCCTCTCCAAGGTTCTCATAGTCATCATTGTCACCGATGTCCCACTGGGTGTGAGTTTTCCTTGCCCTTATGTGGGCCTACCGAGGATTTTGTAGTGGTTTGTGCAGCCCTTTGAGACACTAGTGATTTAGGGCTATATAAGTAAACATTGATTGATTGATTGATTGATTGATACTAGCGCGCAATGCAGTTTGTTTGTGTCAAGTTTTAAGGTAGTGAAAAAAAAAACGGTTTTACTGACCAGTTCCTCCAACTGAGATGTTCTTTCTTCCGTGTTGGGAAGGCTGAGTAAGCCTGAGTGTGTGAACGAAGAAAAGCGGGGCTCCTCTTTGTGCAAGGCGCATGAAGAAGAGACACACACACACCTCTCGGGGCGCACATAGGGATCAGTACTTCCGTGTCAATCAGTTGTCCATTTGGTTATGTTCTTGGGTAAGAGTTTATTTCAAACAAGCTTATACAGGTGGGAAAACATTTTACTCCAGTTTGATCAAATTTGGATGGATTTATTTTGGGAGCAAAATGCGATGAAAGCGTTGAAGCACCGTACAGCCCTGCCGCAATTTGAAGCGCCTACACAGACTAGACTAAATACATTTTTCGAACCATCAAAACATCATGACAGTCTGTGACACTTTACATTTCATTACAAGTTTGCATTAATTAAATATTATATATATTTCCGTGACTTTTCTTTACCTTCAGAAAAAACATTATTTTCCACAACTTTTTCAGGGCTTGGAAATTCAAAGTTTTTAAAATTCCATGACTTTTCCAGATTTTTCATGACCATACGAACCGTGATAATATGATCCGAGATTTTGGACCGTAATGGTCATTTCACACCAAAAGGCCCAACTTCCCGTTTGTTTCTGAACATGGATTCTTGAGATTTTTTTTTTGCGCGTCCTGTCGTGACGGACGCACAATTTGGTGATGATCCGTGAAATTGGTGGCAAGGACTAATCTTTAGAAATATTACATAAGTTTCTTTTGAGGAACGTAATTTCTGGGCTAGAAAGCACACCTAATTATAAGCCGCACCCACCTGGTTTCTGGAGAAATTGTATTTTGTACATTTTAATTTGTACATCTTAATTTCCCCTCGGGGATTAATAAAGTATTTCTGATTCTGATTCTGATTTATTGGCCACACAAGTCCATAAACTGCAGGCATTGAAAAATGTAATATTTACACAGAGGATTGTGTTCATTCACAAATTCAACAAAAGACAGTTCAGTGTGACAGCTGTTTCCTTTTTTAATGGCCTGTTCGATCGTCTTCAGCTTTGGGGCTGTGTCTTGTGTATTTTGTCGTTTCTTCTCCATGATAAGGGTGACTCCATAATGCGCTTAATGATTGACTGAATGATTGTGTGAATGCGTTTTATTTGTAGTGTGAGAACAATTTCAATGGTCTGCCGTGACCCATTCAGCAATTTCATTAGTCTGACGTGACAAGGCTACATTTATATGAGGCATGCAAAGCTTCTGAACTCGGAAAAATAAATTATCCGCAGCATTGTATAAAGCGTAGTGTTCAATGGTTGGGAAAAAATGAACGGTTTATCGTCTGGAAATTACGGTACACTTTGGGACTTCATATTAAGTACACCTAAAAAAAAATGCTTTTTTTTTCTGAGTTTTCATGCACGTCCAGGCACCCAAAAATAATAATATCAAACATAGCATTGTGATTGATCGAATGTCCTGAAAATACTTTGACCTGGTTTAATGACAACATCCATTGACATATCATTGCGAGGTCCTCAGACCCTAATAACTACATAACGAAAACAATAATGTATTCAAGGAAAAGCGAGCATCCTTGAACCAGTTTCATACTATGCTTGTAACTGGGTTTTCCACTCTGGATTGTTCCAGGCATCCTGCAAGAAAATACACTGCTGATCTGTTCTGAGACAAGAAAACCCTAGTCTATGCATTTGCCTAAAACTGGGTTCAATATACAGTATGTGTTTACACACTGATTTTTGCCATTAATGTTGAAAAATGGCATCAGTTCATTCATTCAGTCATTCTCCATATTGTTTTGAAAAATGGCATTAGTTCATTCATTCTCTGTTTTGCTTATCCTTTGTGACAGGGAAGCTGGAGGCTACAAGCTGTCTGTCAATCAAAGGGACAGAAAACCATTCACATCCATCAGCAATTTAGTCAACCATGAATCTAACATGCATGTGTTTGGACTGCGGGAGGAAGCCGGAGGACATATGGAGAACCCACTCAAGCACCGGAAGAGCACACACATTCTCCACAGAAATGTTAAAATCACAGAACAGTTTTCTATAAGAATGTGGTTAATGAATGAGAGTTACTTGTTACTTGTTGAATTCTGCTTTGTCTGCTGCTGTCAGCCCTAATGAAATTTGGTTTAGGAGTTATTTTTCTACATGGATACAATCTGTCCTCATGCATACCACAAATTGGTTCAGTTTTGCATACATGCTGTTTGTCTCTTGACACTTTAATTAGATAAAACAAGAAAACCCTTCACTAACACAGAAAAAATAATAGCGGAGTAGTAATTTTTTTAGATGTGTCGCAATGAGATGTAAACAATTCTGAATGTATTATTAAATAATGTAATGCTGGCGTGAAGCCTTTGCTGGATGTGTGCTAAAGTGAGAAAAATGAATATTCGACACAATGTAAGACCATACATCTGGCAATCAAATGTTCTGACTGAGATTCAAACCCTTAATCTCTTGTCTGTGACACATGCTACAGTAACCACTTGGCCACTTTGAGGCTCTACGACCAGCCAAATAAATAAAATTAGGGCTGCGCCACATCGTACCATCCACTGTGCGAGCACATTATGTGTCCAATAAATAAACTACCGTATTTTTTGGACTAAGGCGCACTTAAAATCCTTCCATTTTCACAAAACTCGACAGTGCGCATTATAACCAGCTGTGCCTAATGTACGGAATAATTTTAGTTGTGCTTACCGACCCCGAAGCTATTTTATTTGGTACATGGAAAAATGACAAGTGTGACCAGTAGATGGCAGTCACACATAAGAGATACATGTATAGTGCAATGTAATGGCAGTCACACATAAGAGATACATGTGGACTGCAAAATGACTCGAGTAAAAAACACCAACATTTTATATGTTCCATTGAAAATATAGAGCATTACACACGGGGCTCAAAAATCCATCAAAATGTTTTAGTACGCACCGCTTGATGGATGGTACTGTGCTTCAACATACGAGTATTATTAGATAGCTAGATAGATAGATAGTACTTTATTGATTCCTTCAGGAAAATTATGGTGTGTGTATAATAGAAGACATTATCTGGCGTTTTCTTTCGCAAGATTATGCAAAAAGCAGCTTTTCTTACCTACTGGTAACTGCTGATTTATATTTGGGATCTGCATAAGTCCTAAAAACTTGTGCCATTGTAGTTTGTGCCAACGGCATAAGCTTATTCTTTATCTCTATCTTCTTGTTATGGGAAATTCTTCCTCCCTTGTTGCCATTTCTAATATAAAGTACAGTAAAGTTCTTACTTAAATCTGTCAGTAAACTCGCCACGAAAGCGCTAAAACATACTTGTGTAGTGAGTTTACATTATTCACCCGAGGAACTTTAGTGTTTTCACGGGACACATTTCTGGTGTTGTTGTTGTTTACTAATGAAGAGATGCTGCTCCGTTATTGATTTAAGTAAAGTCTGAATGTCATTAAAAAAGTTAGTTCCATCTTTTGACACTTTTTCCCCTCTCGTCCTTGCATGCTACACCGCTACATCAAACATGACGAAGAAAAGACGCTGCCGAATGTGAGCCACGTAAATAAGACCGCCCACAAAACGCCGCATCCTGAAGCGACTATCAGAAAGCGGCTTAAAGATGATCTGTAAAACATAATCTATACAACATTTTGACCTAAAAAAACACCATCACATGTTATTTACACCAAAAGCAAGAGTTTTCCATTTAGAAAAATAAATAAATAAATAATAATCCTTTAATGCGCCCTATAATATGATACTTCTTTTGTATTAAAATATACCTGACTAGACTCGCTCATCGGAAGTGTATTCTGGTGCGCCCTTTGGTCCGGAAAATATGTTAATACCAATACCAAAGAAGAAGAACAACAGAGCAATGTGTCCGCATACTTCATTAAGGCTAAAGAAAAATATTTAATGGAAACTTTCAAAGTCGTTTTAGAACGAAATAAAAATCATGCTAAGCAAAGCATTTTGAAGCTGCTGATGTGCAACTCAAAACTAAACAAATAATCGGAGCACCACCACTAGTTTCACTCCAGTCACATGTTCTGCACTACATGGTAGTGTGCTGGGGGGGCAGTACATCTAAGAAGGACAGCTCCAGACTGGAGAAAGTGATCAGGCGGGCCGGTTCTACAATTGGAATAAAACTGGACTCACTGGTGACGGTGGCAGAGAAGAGGACTGTGGAAAAATTTGTGAGCATCCTGGATGATGCCAGTCACACTCTGCATACCGTTATCAGTAGCCAGAGGAGCCTGCTCAGTGCTAGACTGCTTGATTCCAAGTGCAGGACTAATAGACTCAAAAACTCCTTTGTCCCACACGCCATTAGACTGTACAACTCTTCTCTGGAGGAACTCTTTTTGAAGTATTTTACAAACTATTTTTTGAAGTATTTTATGAAACTCTCTTTGAACTATTTTATGGGACTCTCTTTGAACTATTTTATGGAACTCTTTTTGAACTATTTGACGAACTCTCTTCGAACTGGTCGGTAACCGAAGGCGACGCTGTTTACGAACCACTTCCCTCAGGAAGCGGCTGTGGGAAGGAGGGGGGAGAAAGTCAAAATAAGAAGGAGGAGTACAATCTTAGGGGAGCGCGTGTTGCAGAACTGTACAGAGAGTGCAGTGGCCATTTCTCTCCTCAGATCTGAGTCCAAATTTAATTCTGTCTCTGTTTGATTCTTTGCCTTTTGTCTTGTTTAATAGATGTCATCAGTGTTTGAACCTGACATCTTCTTGGTCCTTCGAGCCGGATTCCAACACGTCTGACGATTCCAGCAAGAAAGAGTGAAACCAGAAAGACCAAATCCTGAATGAGGAACTGCTTTTTCTTAATTTTGGCTGAAATTGGACGACAGACGGAAAACCGAGGACAAGAGGAAGGAACGCAGAGTTCAGTGAGTACGTTTTGAATTACAAAGAAAGAACGTGTGACTGAGGGTTACAACGCATGGACAAACCCTGTAAATCCTAGGCTCTAACAGGTAAAAAAGCCCATAAGACGAGTGACGGAGCCCACAAAGGGAAAAATATACATATAATAATGAAATAAATTCCGGGAAGTCAACATTGAAAATAAGCTAAAAAAAAACAACTTAAATTTTAAAACTGAATAGGCCAATATACTGAAGGTAAACGGAATCGCGAAAACTGAAACATCCGTAACAGCAATAAACAAACATACGGGAGGGCGGCGGAGCCCACAATGAATTGAAAAATCCATAAACCAATATCCTGAAGGGCGGCGGAGTCCAAAACGCAGAAATAAAATGGTATTTTCAGAAAACTGAACATTTTCCGTGAACAACAATAACCTGGAGGGCGGCGGAGTCCACATGAAAAACTGAAATATCCACTGATCAATATACTGAAAGGTGTGAATGTGAGAGTGTGTAAGACTAATCGCCATTAGGCTATCACTCCATATTAAAGTTGTGAGAAGTAAATAGTGGGTTATTGTGGAATCATTATGCAAGACACCTCCACTGGGGAATAATCTCTAGTAAAAGTGACGTGTACCAAAATAATGAATTAAACCACTATCTTACAACAAAGACAAAAGTAATCCTTATATGTTTGGCTATGTAGGGGTTGATTGATTGATTGATACTTTTATTAGTAGATTGCACAGTACAGTACATATTCCGTACAATTGACCACTAAATGGTAACACCCGAATAAGTTTTTCAACTTGTTTAAGTCGGGGTCCACGTTAATCAATTCATGGTACAAATATATACTATCAACATAATACAGTCATCACACAAGTTAATCATCATAGTATGTACATTGAATTATTTACATTATTTACAATCCGGGTGGTGGGATGAGGAGCTTTGGTTGATATCAGAACTTCAGTCATCAACAATTGCATCAACAGAGAAATGTGGACATTGAAACAGTGTAGGTCTTATTTAGTAGGATATGTACAGCCAGCAGAGAACATAGTGAGTTCACATAGCATAAGAACAAGTATATACATTAGAAGTACATTTGAGTTGTTTATAATCCGGGGAGATGGGATGTGAATGGAGGAGGGTATTAGTAAAGTGTTGAAGTTGCCTGGAGGTGTTGTTTTAGAGCGGTTTTGAAGGAGGATAGAGATGCACTTACTTTTATACCTGTTGGGAGTGCATTCCACATTGATGTGGCATAGAAAGAGAATGAGTGAAGACCTTTGTTAGATCGAAATCTGGGTTTAACGTGGTTTGTGGAGCTCCCCCTGGTGTTGTGGTTATCGCGGTCATTTACATTAAGGAAGTAATTTGACATGTACTTCGGTATCAAGGAGGTGTAGCGGATTTTATAGACTAGGCTCAGTGCAAGTTGTTTGACTCTGTCCTCCACCCTGAGCCAGCCCACTTTGGAGAAGTGGGTTGGATTGAGGTGTGATCTGGGGTGGAGTAACCGGATTAGCTTATTCTGGGATGTTTGGAGTCTAGATTTGAGGGTTTTGGAGGTGCTGGGGTACCAGGAGGTGCAAGCGTAATCGAAGAAGGGTTGAATGAGAGTTACCGCTAGAATCCTCAAGGTGCTTTTGTTGACCAGAGAGGAGATTCTGTAGAGGAATCTCGTTCTTTGGTTGACCTTTTTGATCACCTTGGTTGCCATTTTATCACAGGAAAGATTAGCCTCTAGACTGGAACCTAGGTAGGTGATCTCATCCTTCCTGGTGATAACAATGTCACCCACTTTTATAGTGAAGTCACTGACCTTCTTAAGTTTGATATGGGACCCAAATAGGATGGATTCCGTTTTACTGATGGATAGCTTGTTGTCAGCGAGCCAGGTGCAAATATTGAGGAGTTCAGCACTGAGGATTTCATCCACCTGTGACTTGTCCTTGCCGGATACCAGCAGGGCCGAGTCATCCGCAAACAGGAACAATTCACAGTGGCATGCTGATGGCATGTCATTCACGTATATTAGGAACAGTAAAGGTCCTAGTATACTGCCTTGGGGGACTCCACAGCTTACTGAGAGGTGCCTCTACCACCTGTTTCCTCCCCTCCAAGTAAGATTGCATCCAGCTCGATGAGGTTTCGTCGAATCCGATTGGTCGGAGCTTATCCAACAGTATAGCGTGGTTAACGGTGTCAAAGGCCTTCTGAATGTCCAGCATGACCATGGGGACGAAGGATTACTCCAAATTCTCAAAATGGAAAGAGGGACACAAAGAAACGCAGATCTGATATGGTCTATTACAATTTATTTAAACCAAAATAGAACACAACAACCACATCAGTGGTTACACCCTACTGCATGTTGGCGTTGTGGCAGAAAAGGACATTTTGCAAGAGACTGTCCTGAGAAAAAAATTCACAATCAAAGTAACTCAGCATGACTGTTAAAAGACAACACCAATTAGTCATGTTGTCAGCATATGGCATTGGTGGTAAGATCGCTGCCAACTTGTTTGTTTGTTTGTTGGTTTGTTTGTTGATGTGTGTTTAAGTGTGTATCTTTCCAGGTACAAATTGTGTAAATACCCTGAAGGTTAAAATAAAAATAAAAATAGGTTCAAATAAAATTAAAATAGGAGAAAATCTTTAAGTGATAAAGTGAGATAAAAGTAAAAATTGATGACGAAATGGGAAGAAATCAATTTGAAGAATTAATGCACAATGGAATAAACTAATGCTTACGACAGTGATAATGTGGGGGTATTGAAATAAGTTATGAAGAAAATGTAGACTGAAGATATACATGTAGATAGTGCGTCTGCCTCACAATACGAAGTTCCTGCAGTCCTGGGTTCAAATCCAGGCTCGGGATCTTTCCGTGTGGAGTTTGCATGTTCTCCCCGTGAATGCGTGGGTTCCCTCCGGGTACTCCGGCTTCCTCCCACTTCCAAAGACATGCACCTGGGGATAGGTTGATTGGCAACACTATATTGGACCTAGTGTGTGAATGTGTGTGTGAATGTTGTCTGTCTATCTTTGTTGGCCCTGCGATGAGGTGGCGACTTGTCCAGGGTGTACCCCGCCTCCCGCCCGATTGTAGCTGAGATAGGCGCCAGCGCCCCCCGCGACCCCAAAAGGGAATAAGCGGTAAAAAATGGATGGAAATGGATGGAGAAGTCAAAGTAGAAAGATGGAGTTGGGAAGCTTTCTTGTTTAAAATTCCTGGCGGTGAAACTTTACTATGGATCAGAGCGTCAAGCGAACATTGATCCAGACCGAATGTCAACTAGCAGGTTTCGGTGAGAAAATTGTGGAAAAAAGTCGCCTCTTTCCAGAGATCAGCTGAGCTTGCGCCATCCATAAAGCTGCCGTTGACTTCCCTGAGACACTGGCGTCAAGACACCCGTGGACACACACTTCCGACTATCAGGTATTGTTAAACTCACTAAAACACTAGCAACACAATAGAAAGATAAGGGATTTCCCAGAATTATCCTAGTAAATGTGTCTAAAAACATCTGAATCCGTACCAATGCAATCGCGTTTTTTTTTTAACTTTTTTTTTTTTTTTTTAGTCCGTCGCTATCAATATCCTCAAACAAGAATCTTTCATCCTCGCTCAAATTAATGGGGAAATTGTCGTTTTCTCGGTCCGACTAGCTCTTTTTGTTGGAGGCTCCCATTAAAAACAATGTGAGGATGTGAGGAGCCATCAACGGGTGACGTCATCGTCTGCGACTTCCAGTAAAGGCAAGGCTATTCTGTTAGCGACCAAAAGTTGCGAACTTTATCGTCGATGTTCTCTACTAAATCCTTTCAGCAAAAATATGGCAATATCGCGAAATGATCAAGTATGACACATAGAATGGACCTGCTATCCCCGTTTGAATAAGAAAATCTTATTTCAGTAGGCCTTTAGAAGAATCGGAATCGTGAATCGTTGAGAACCGAAATAGAAACCAGAATCATCCAAATTCAAAGGATGCCCAACCCTATATACAATACAGTATACTGTACTGTGTGGTTAATGAACATGGCATTATGTGTGTGACATTGTTGATATGTTCCAATGTCAATAGCTAATCAGAAAGCAACTGTAGCCTTAAACGGAGTCATATGGTAGTCACAAACCCTGTAACCCACTGGCTGTGACTGCTTTTTCCCCAAAGTAAACTGGGATGAACTCCAACTAAACTATCACCCTGAACAGGAAAATGTATAAATAACTTGCCAAGCATACTTTACCTCGCCTTACAATTAGTTAAAAATCAATGCTTAAATATGGGGATAAGGATCACGTAATTAATTTTGCCTTGCTGTAAAGGGGCCAGATAACTGAACCGAACAGGATCGCATTCATGATCGTTCCCAAAAAACAGATATCAACTCCCATTTCCTTGTCACGAGTCATCACAATCTTTAGCTCCAGATGGTGACTTGACTCTCCTTCACTTGGTGATTGATTTGAACTGTAACCTTCCTAATCCCACTTCCACTTTAACCGTAATCCTGTTGTTAATCTGCCAGAGATAAATTAATAAACAAAGGCCGTCAAACGGATCCTGCTGTAGGGCAAGGCAGCACGACAAACAAGACAAGAAGAATTAAAGGTTAGTGGTTAGTTAATCCTGTTTTATGGTGGATAAAAATAAATTTATGGATTAGAGATTGAGTGCTGTTACCCATTTTTTACTGTCCATTTTTTCTCTCAAGTGATCCATATTGGATATATTTAGACAACACAAAAGTAAATAATAATGAATAAATAACACCAATATTTAACTGTTTAATTGGCTGACTGACCTCCACTCTTCTCCAACCACCCAACCCCCCACAGGTCCAGAGTCGTGCATAAAGAGAGTATGGCCAACTGGGTTTCAGGTGATCACCTCCATGATTGGTTAAAAGGTACTCTTGTGACTACAGAACGCGATGATTGCTACTAAGTTTGAGCTGATGCTATGTGTCTGCGGTGCCTCCATGCTTACCATGAATTGATTAACTTACAATGAATTGATTAACATGGACCCCGACTTAAACAAGTTGAAAAACTTATTTGGTTGTTACCATTTAGTGGTCAACTGTACGGAATATGTACTGTACTGTGCAATCTACTAATAAAAGTTTCAATCAATCAATCATTCCTCGTTAGTTTTTCGACGTTTATAAATGCCCTGTTGTGCAGCACGAGGTTGCTCCACCCTAAATAATTGTGAAAAGCTTTTACAAACCCTGTTTCCATATGAGTTGGGAAATTGTGTTCGATGTAAATATAAACGGAATACAATGATTTGCAAATCATTTTCAACCCATATTCAGTTGAATATGCTACAAAGACAACATATTTGATGTTCAAACTGATAAACTTTTTTTTTTGCAAATAATCATTAATTTTAGAATTTGATGCCAGCAACACGTGACAAAAAAGTTGGGAAAGGTGGCAATAAATACTGATAAAGTTGAGGAATGCTCATCAAACACTTATTTGGAACATCCCACAGGTGTGCAGGCTAATTGGGAACATGTGGGTGCCATGATTGGGTATAAAAGCAGCTTCCATGAAATGCTAAGTAATTCCCAAACAAGGATGGGGTGAGGGTTACCACTTTTTAAAGACATTGTCGAACAGTTTTAGAACAACATTTCTCAACGAGCTATTGCAAGGAAATTAGGGATTTTACCATCTACGGTCCGTAAAATCATCAAAAACTTCAGAGAATCTAGAGAAATCACTGCATGTAAGCGATGATATTACGGACTTTTGATCCCTCAGGCGGTACTGCATCAAAAACCGACATCAGTTTGTAAAGGATATCACCACATGGGCTCAGGAACACTTCATAAAACCACTGTCAGTAACTACAGTTGGTCACTACACCTGTAAGTGCAAGTTAAAACTCTACTATGCAAAGTCAAACCCATTTGTCAACAATAACCTAAAACGCCGCCGGCTTGGCTGGGCCCGAGCTCATCTAAGATGGACTGATGCAAAGTGGAAAGGTGTTCTGTGGTATGACGAGTCCACTTTTCAAATTGTATTTGGAAACTGTGGATGTGGTGTCCTCCAGAACAAAGAGGAAAATAATCATTCGGATTGTTACAGGCGCTAAGTTCAAAAGCCAGCATCTGTGATGGTATGGGGGTGTATTAGTGCCCAAGGCATGGGTAACTTACACATCTGTGAAGGCACCATTAATGCTGAATGGTACATGCAGATTTTGGAGCAACATATGTTGTCATCCAAGCAACGTTATCATGGACGCCCATGCTTATTTCAGCAAGACAAGTGTTACAACAGCGTGGCTTCATAAAAAAAAGAGTGTGGGTACTTTTCTAGCCCGCCTGCAGTCCAGACCTGTCTCCCATCGAAAATGTGTGGCGCATTATGAAGCGTAAAATACGAGAGCGGAGACCCCGGACTGTTGAACGACTGAAGCTCTACATAAAACAAGAATGGTAAAGAATTCCACTTTCAAAGCTTCAACAATTAGTTTCCTCAGTTCCCAAACGTTTATTGAGTGTTGTTAAAAGAAAAGGTGATGTAACACAGTGGTGAACATGCCCTTTCCCAACTACTTTGGCACGTGTTGCAGCCATGAAATTCTAAGTTAATTACTATTTGCAAAAAAATATAAAGTTTATGAGTTTGAACACCAAATATCTTCTCTTTGTAGTGAATTCAATTGAATATGGGTTGAAAAGGACTTGCAAATCATTGTATTCCGTTTATATTTACATGTAACACATTTTCCCAACTCATATGGAAACGGGGTTTGTACATCGGTTTCCCCGCAACCCGGAAAGAAATCAAGTATGGGAAGTGAAGCATCAACACTGCAGAGCCACACATTACATTGCATTGTGCGAGGTAAACACATGACACAACGTCTTCGTTTTAATCAGGAAAGAACACACAGAAGCTAAAACAAATAATAACAGAAGACATTAATACATTTAAAAGATGTTTCACAAAAACAGACTCTCTTGGAATCTCAGTGAAACTAAAATAATGCTATTCGGTAACAGTAGGAGAGAAAGTCAAACACAATAAGCTGTGTTTCCATTACTCCGAGAAAGGCCCAAAACGTAATGAGAAACTGGTAATGGAAACACCATTATTACAAATAACCTCTCCAATATTGCTAAAACATTTTTTGCACTCTAATGAGGTAGTTTTTGAGACGTTTCGATATTGAAGTTTTTCGCAAAAGCATGATGGAAACACTTTTTTCGCGTTTAAAGTGCACCGGATCAGCAAGGCGCCAAGACAGGACAATTTAGGCAGCCGCGTCGTCTTGGTCTCACTTCCGATTGGTAGGCCAGAGGCGAGCGAAGCGGTACCGAACACAACGGGTTGTGTTTGATCAGTCAACGTCTTTGGAGGGTTACTGCCGTCAACAGACCAAAAACTGTTTTTATCATCTCAGAAATATTTCTAAAGTGAGAAATTTGTTGTCAAAATGTAATCTCCAACTGACTATTGCAATTTTCTTTTCACTCTTTTCTCAAGTCAACGCTAAAGAGACTTCTGACTGTACAAAATGCGGCTGCCAGACTTTTGACCGGTGCACCCAGAACCGCCCCCAATACCCCCATTTTTTTCCAGTCTTCATTGAGTTTAAGATTTTAGTCCTGACATTCCGTGCGTTGCATTATGGGGCCCCTCAGTACATCACTGACTTGCTATGCCCCTACTCTTCAGGGCACAGCCTGCGGTTTTCAGGCCAGGGTCTTCTAAAGATCCCAAAAACTTGTTTTAAAAACCTGTGGAGACCTGGCTATATCTCCCAGATTCTGGAACAATCTGCACCAGTCCTTACATGATCTTGACTGTTGAAACTTTAAAGAAACATCTGAAAACTTCTCTTTTAAGTCAAACTTTTAGTTATTGCACCTTTTAAATATCAATTTTAATCCTCTTTGTATCCTTTTTGTGATGCTGGCCCTGTTGTTTTAATTGAATTGTTGTTGTACAGCACTTATGTTTTCTACAGCTTTTTGGAGTTTTATCTGTGAAAAGGGCTTTATAAATAAAATGTACTTACTTACTTGCCGCCACACCAGGCTGTCTAGCAGATCTTTTTCTCCTCAATAGAGAGTGACCCGCAAGCTCGGAGAGACCCACACGCCGGAACAAGTGTCAAGTGGGGGCTGTAAGGACGTGGCCTTTGAGCGATCACCCACTGCCTTTGTCATCTATTGATGTCACGGCAACAGCGGTGGCTGCAGTATTTTCCTCAAAGTGGAGTCGCGGGGGATGAGATTTTACGGGAATTACGGCTCATGAAGAAAAAAAACCCTTTAATGGAAACACCTAGAAGTCATATGTAATTTATCGTCTTTTCAGAAATATCGCTTTTATTTTACAAAAAAACTGCAATGGAAACACAGCTATGGATGGACATTGAAAGAGTAAAATGAAGCAAATTTGCGGTGTAACAATAGATGGTTAAATTAACTGGAAATCTCATTAGAAAATATACAACATAAATTGGCAAAACGTATGTCAATAATGAATAAAGCAAAATATGTTCTGGACCAAAAATCACTCCAAATTCTCTACTGCTCGCCTGTGTTATCATAGCTGTGCTATTGTGCTGAAATATGGGGAAAAAAACTACAAAAGTCCACTTGTTCACTTAGCATGTCACAAAAAAGAAAGATCAGTTACAATATTACATAGTGACTGATTCATACAGTGATAACAATAACAATAATCCATCCATTCATCCATTTTCTACCGCTTATTATGGGGTCGCGAGGGGCGCTGGCGCCTATCCCAGCTACAATCGGGCGGAAGGCGTGGTACGCCCTGGACAAGTCGCCAACTCATCGCAGTAATAATAATCATAATAAAAATAATAATAATAGAGAAATGTCATCATCTATAGGAAATTGTTGGTCCAAAGCTAATGAAAATGAGGGTAATACATGTTTTTTTGGTCGTTCGTGTATTTTTTTATGTTTATTGCGCTGTGTTAAGTGCAGACTGGTCACGAAACGATGCATGACTGTAGCAGCAGATAAAATCATGTTTTATTGTAAATGTATGAACTGGAGTATGTTTACAACTATATATATATATATATATCTATATATATATATATATATCCATCCATCCATTTTCTACCGCTTATTCCCTTTTGGGGTCATGGGGGGCGCTGGCGCCTATCTCAGCTACAATCGGGCAGAAGGCGGCGTACACCCTGGACAAGTCGCCACCTCATCGCAGGGCCAACAGATAGACAGACAACATTCACACTCACATTCACACACTAGGGCCAATTTAGTGTTGCCAATCAACCTATCCCCAGGTGCATGTCTTTGGAAGTGGGAGGAAGCCGGAGTACCCGGAGGGAACCCACGCATTCACGGGGAGAACATGCAAACTCCACACAGAAAGATCCCGAGCCTGGATTTGAACCCAGGACTGCAGGAACTTCGTATTGTGAGGCAGACGCACTAACCCCTCTGCCACCGTGAAGCCCATATATATATATATATATATATATATATATATATATATATATATATATATATATGTATATATATATATATATATATATATATATATATATATATATATATATATATATATATATATATATATATATATATATATATATATATATATAGTACAGGCCAAAAGTTTGGACACACCTCATTCAATGTACTTTCTTTAGGTTTATGACTATTTACATTGTAGATTGTCACTGAAGGCATCAAAACTATGAATGAACACGTTGAGTTTGGTACTTAACAAAAAAAGGTGAAATAACTGACAACATGTTTTATATTCTAGTTTCTTCAAAATAGCCGCCCTTTGCAACTGATTACTGCTTGCACACTCTTGCCATTCTCTCGATGAGTTTCAAGAAGTAGTCATCAGAAATGGTTTTCACTTCGCAGGTGAGCCTTATCAGGGTTGATTAGTGAAAGCAAGAAATTCCACTTCCCAAAGGGGTTGGGACCATCAGTTGGGTTGTGAACGAGAAGTTGTGTCCAAACTTTGGGCCAGTACTGTATATATATATATATATATATATATATATATATATATATATATATATATATATATATATAAATATATATATCCGGGAGGAACTCAAAGTAAAGCCGCTGCTCCTCCACATTGAGAGGAGCCAGATGAGGTGGTTCGGGCATCTGGTCAGGATGCCACCCGAACGCCTCCCTAGGAATGTGTTTAGGGCACGTCCAGCTAGTAGGAGGCCACGGGGAAGACCCAGGACACGTTGGGAAGACTATGTCTCCCGGCTGGCCTGGGAACGCCTCGGGATCCCCCGGGAAGAGCTAGACGAAGTGGCTGGGGAGAGGGAAGTCTGGGCTTCCCTGCTTAGGCTGCTGCCCCCGCGACCCGACCTCGGATAAGCGGAAGATGATGGATGGATGGATGGATAGATATACATACATATATATATATATATATATATATATATATATATATATATATATATATCCATCCATCCATCCATCCATTTTCTACCGCTTATTCCCTTTTGGGGTCGCGGGGGGCGCTGGCGCCTATCTCAGCTACAATCGGGCGGAAGGCGGGGTACACCCTGGACAAGTCGCCACCTCATCGCAGGGCCAACACAGATAGACAGACAACATTCACACTCACATTCACACACTAGGGCCAATTTAGTGTTGCCAATCAACCTATCCCCAGGTGCATGTCTTTGGAAGTGGGAGGAAGCCGGAGTACCCGGAGGGAACCCACGCAGTCACGGGGAGAACATGCAAACTCCACACAGAAAGATCCCGAGCCTGGATTTGAACCCAGGACTGCAGGACCTTCGTATTGTGAGGCAGACGCTCTAACCCATCTTCCATATATATATATCCATCCATCAATTTTCTACCGCTTATTCCCTTTTTGGTTTCACGGGGATGTATACATATATATATATATATATATATTTTATATTTAAAAATAAACCAAACTAACATGTCCGTCCATATATTATATATAATTTATTTTTAATCAGAAAAACTAACGTCAAAACGACAGCAACTGCATGCATCCGGGGACAAGCGCACACGCCCTTGGTAACAGTCGGTTGTTTAGTTGGCCCTTCTCTGTTTATGCACAACTCTGCTTGGGCCACCTCCACCCTTATTGATTTAATAGAAGGTAAGCTTGGCCTCACTTTACTGGCAATGGCTTTCCTTATTTAATGGTGTGTGCACCTCTAATGTACAACATTTAGACCATATTTCATTGTCTGGTATGCTTTAACTGTAGGTTTGATTTATTGCAGGTGGGCTTTACATTATACGTGTTGTTCATGCAGATGCGGGGTAAACTTGATTTAAAGCAGCCTTGTGTTAACACAATTCTTCAAAGTATGTGCATATCGGTTTGTGGGGTGACTCACTGGAATCAATTAGACAGGGAACTCAAACAAAGCAAAAACAATATTTAATTTAAAAAGAAATACAAACAAAAAAGAAAGAAAGAAACAAACAAAAAATATCTATCAGTACAACAAGGAGGAAACACATCTTAAAGGGTGTGTTTGTAAACTACATTTCATTAAATGATTAGTGGGTTTATATTGTAAGTATTCATGGATGTAATTATATATGTTATTTATATTGTGGTTATGTAGTAAATGTTGTTATATCATATCATTGCGTGTTGTATTGTTGATAAAGAATCAGATTATTGTCTGAGTGATGAGGCAGGACATCATAAGAGTTTTCTTTTTAAATTCGTTCTGCTTTTTTTTTTTTCAAACATTTTCTTTTAAATATTATTCCTACAGTTTTTAAGATGACAATATAAAATACAAGAGATGCTATATTTTAATTGTGTAAATCAGGGGTCACCAACCTTTTTGAAACCAAGAGCTACTTCTTGGGTACTGATTAATGCAAAGGGCTACCAGTTTGATACACACTTAAATAAATTGCCAGAAATAGCCAATTTGCTCAATTTACCTTTAATACACACACACACATATATATATATATATATATATATATATATATATATATATATATATATAAACAATGGGTATTTCTGTCCGTCATTCCGTCGTACATTTTTTTCCTTTACTGAAGGTTTTTTGTAGAGAATAAATTATGAAAAAAACACTTAATTGAACCGTTTAAAAGAGGAAAAAACACGAAAAAAATGAAAAATAAATTTGGAAACATAGTTTATCTTCAATTTCAACTCTTTAAAATTCAAAATTCAACTGAAAAAATGAAGAGAAGAATTTATGGAACATCATTAGTAATTTTTCCTGATTAAGATTAATTTTAGAATTTTGATGACATGTTTTAAATAGGTTAAAATCCAATCTGCACTTTGTTAGAATATATAACAAATTGGACCAAGATATATTTCTAACAAAGCCATATTTCTAACAAAGACAAATCTTCTAGATTTTCCAGAACAAAAATTTTAAAAGAAATTCAAAAGACTTTGAAATAAGATTTTAATTTGATTCTACGGATTTCCTAGAGTTGCCAGAATATATATTTTTTTAATTTTAATCATGATAAGTTTGAAGAAATATTTTACAAATATCATTCGTCGAAAAAACAGAAGCTAAAATGAATAATTATATAAAAATGTATTTATTATTCTTTACAATAAAAAAAATACTTGAACAATGATTTGAATTGTCAGGAAAGAAGAGGAAGGAATTTAAAAGGTAAAAAAGGAATATGTGTTTAAAAATACTAGAATCATTTTTAAGGTTGTATTTTTTCTCTTAAATTGTCTTTCTGAAAGTTATAATAAGCAAAGTAAAAAAATAAATTAATTTATTTAAACAAGTGAAGACCAAGTCTTTAAAATATTTTCTTGGATTTTCAAATTCTATTTGAGTTTTGTCTCTCTTAGAATTAAAAATATCGAGCGAAGCGAGGCCAGCTTGCTAGTAAATAAATAGAATGTAAAAAAATAGAGGCAGCTCACTGGTAAGTGCTGCTATATGAGCTATTTTTAGAACAGGCCAGCGGGCTACTCATCTGGTCCTTACGGGCTACCTGGTGCCCGCGGGCACCGCATTGGTGACCCCTGGTGTAAATAAATAATAATTTTGGTTTGTTGTAAAATAAATTCATGAAATAAAATGCGGGTTCATCTGATCTGTCCCAGCTTTTTATAATGCAATCACATTAGAAGATATGGTAACAATTTTCTGTCATGCTGTGCTGCTAGAAAAGGCAAACAAGCTTTCTGTCTTAGAAAGGCCATCTGCAGACAGCGATTTCACAGCTCTTGAAAAAAAGGGGGGATAATGGGAAAAAAAAAAAAAGTCAAATTATGGATTCCAAAAGATTCGCCTGTGCAAGCTTCGCGACCCCAAAAGGGAATAAGCGGTGGGAAATGGATGGATGGATGGATGGATGGATAAACAGAAATATGAGATGGGTTTGTTGGTGAAGAGAAAGGCTGATTCTTGACCCCAATTACTGATCCTGACTGCAACCCAGTGACCATGAAACTGGTTCAAAGATGGAACTTCAGATGGTGCAGTAGAATACATTGGCTGAGAGCATCCCTCCGGGCTGAGGGCCCCAGTCTGTGCGATGATGGCTGGTCTTTCAACAGGACAATGATGCAAGATTGCCATTATTTTTATTCTTATTTCTTTCTATTATTTGTGAAATGCAGTTGTGGAGAAGCAATTGCCTGCATCAGGTGATCCCTGGAGTCTGACAGTCATTTTGACTTGGCCATTAGGAGGTCATGACAGCGTGAATGTATCCCAAAAAATTGCTGGAAAGACAGAATTTAGCACCAATTTTGACTTTTTAATATGAGAGGAGCCAGATGAGGTGGTTCGGGCATCTGGTCAGGATGCCACCCGAACGCCTCCCTAGGGAGGTGTTTAGGGCACGTCCAGCTGGTAGGAGGCCACGGGGAAGACCCAGGACACGTTGGGAAGACTATGTCTCCCGGCTGGCCTGGGAACGCCTCGGGATCCCCCGGGAAGAGCTAGACGAAGTGGCTGGAGATAGGGAAGTCTGGGCTTCCCTGCTTAGGCTGCTGCCCCCGCGACCCGACCTCGGATAAGCGGAAGATGATGGATGGATGGATGGAATATGGTCTTAAAAACATTTTATTATTTGATAAAAAGCCCGTTTTAAGTTTGAATGTTGTTTTCAATAAATTGCAGACTATATCAGGGATATTCTAAATTGTTTTGGAGGGGAACATACAGAAATACGGCGGGGTCTGGACTTCTTTTTTCGTTATCAGTCTTATTTTGTATATTCCGGAGAAGCAGCGTACTCTAAAGCAAGGGTCTTTAACTATTTTGACCTCGGGAGCCCAAATTTTCCATTACAGATGGGCCTGGGGCCCACTCAAATATTAACACTGAATGAGTGATGTTGGTATTCAATAATTATATCTAACCTACTTACAGTTTACAATCTTGCCAAATGGTATGACAGCATGTGTTAATTGCAAGGATTATTACTAAGCCTTTGGTGAGGCTGGCACAAAAATAAATACGAATAAAATATACTAAAAAAGAATAGTATCGTACCGTGGCCTTAATACCCTTTTACTATCTTACCGTGAGATTTTGATTACGTTACATCCAGAGGTGGGTAGTAACGCGCTACATTTACTCCGTTACATTTACTTGAGTAACTTTTGGGATAAATTGTACTTCTACGAGTAGTTTTTATGCAACATACTTTTACTTTTACTTGAGTATATTTATAGAGAAGAAACGCTACTTTTACTCCGTTCCATTTATCTACATTCAGCTCGCTACTCGCTACTTTTTTTTTATCGATCTATTAATGTTTGTTTTGGTTTATGACAGACCTTCAAAGTAGAATCTACGCATGCCTGCGTTTCACCAATCACATGCAGTCACTGGTGACGTTGGACCAATCAAACAGAGCCAGGCGGTCACATGACCAGACTTAAACAAGTTGAAAAACTTATCGGGGTGTTACCATTTAGTGGTCAATTGTGCAGAACATGTACTGTACTGTGCAATCTACTAGTAAAAGTTTCAATCAATCAATCAAAAGTGTAAAGAAAAAAAGACACTTTTTATTTCAACCGTACTTCCCGTCAAAAGCCTAAAGACTGATCGCACATTTCCTGTCTTCACAATAAAAGTGCCGCTCCATCGCTCCTGCGCTAACAAAATAAGAGTCTCCGAAAGCCAGCGCAAACAAGCTAGCAAACTACGGAGTTTGCCGCCAATGTATTTATTGTAAAGTGTATGAAAACAAATATGGAAGCTGGACAAATAAGATGCCAAAAACCAACGACTTTCATGTGGTATTGGACAGAAAAGAGGAACTTTTTTTTCCCTTCCATTTGAAAACGTGGACGTTGTCATCAATACTGTCTGATTCCAATCAATGCATGTCATCAGAATCAGGTAATACACCAATTTATATTCTTGTCTTCATGAAAGATAGGAATTTATGTGTTAAAAATGTATGTATATTCATTAAAACTCCTTTAACATGTCAACAAAAACGGCAAAATAAATAAATATACATTATATACTGTATATATAAATGTATGTATGTATATATATATATATATATGATATGTGTGTGAATATATGATATGTGTGTATACATATGTATATATGAGGTAGATCACCTTGACTTGGTCATTTATTAAGTAATTGATAAACGTTGAAAAACTTATTGGGGTGTTACCATTTAGTGGTCAATTGCACAGAATATGTACCGTACTGTGCAATCTACTAATACAAGTTTCAATCAATCAATCAATCAATCAATCAATCGATGAATGCCTACTGAGCCTATGGTGCTGTTAAGTTATTGTGGCTCAATTTGCCTTAATTTTCTTATTTTAATGTATTATTATTTAATATATATTATTGTTTTAGTTGCTTAAGAGATATTCCTGGCTCTGAATTTGCTCATTGCTATTTCAATGTTTTTGTGCATTATTTGTTGCCGTAATCATTAAACAAACAGGTTACTCATCAGTTACTCAGTATTTGAGTAGTTTTTTCACAACATACTTTTTACTTTTACTCAAGTAAATATTTGGGTGACTACTCCTTACTTTTACTTGAGTAACACATCTCTAAAGTAACAGTTCTCTTACTTCAGTACAATTTCTGGCTACTCTACCCACCTCTGGTTACATCCCAAGTAATCACCATATCATACAAGTGTATAAAGGTAACCATTTCTTGAAGAAGTGACGGATGCAGCAAGTTGGAACTGAACACTGTCGAAAAGAATTGTTCTCAAAAAATCACATCAATGCATATTTTGGTCTTCTTCTCAGATAAAAACAAACATGATCACAGATGTATGTGCTGTTAATTTAGTTTGATGCTCTTCTACACTGGCCATATACTATTTTCTGTAATTATCTCTACATAGTTAATGTCTTAATTATTGGAGTACCATATTTTTCGGAGTATAAGTCGCTCCGGACTATAAGTCGCACCTGCCGAAAATGCATAATAAAAAAGGGAAAAAACATATATAAGTCGCACTAAAGTATAAGTCACATTTTTGGGGGAAATTTATTTGACAAAACCCAACACTAAGAATAGATATTTGAAAGGCAATTTATAAAATGAATAAAGAATAGTGAACAACAGGCTGAGTAAGTGTACGTTATATGACGCATAAATAACCAACTGAGAAGGTGCCTGGTATGTTAAAGTAACATATTATGGTAAGAGTCATTCAAATAACTATAACATATAAAACACGCTATACGTTATCAAACAATCTATCCATCCATCCATCATCTTCCGCTTATCCGAGGTCGGGTCGCGGGGGCAACAGCCTAAGCAGGGAAACCCAGACTTCCCTCTCCCCAGCCACTTCGTCTAGCTCTTCCCGGGGGATCCCGAGGCGTTCCCAGGCCAGCCGGGAGACATAGTCTTCCCAACGTGTCCTGGGTCTTCCCCGTGGCCTCCTACCGGTTGGACGTGCCCTAAACACCTCCCTAGGGAGGCGTTCGGGTGGCATCCTGACCAGATGCCCGAACCACCTCATCTGGCTCCTCTCGATGTGGAGGAGCAGCGGCTTTACTTTGAGTTCCTCCCGGATGGCTGAGCTTCTCACCCTATCTCTAAGGGAGAGACCCGCCACACGGCGGAGGAAACTCATTTCGGCCGCTTGTACCCGTGATCTTATCCTTTCGGTCATGACCCAAAGCTCATGACCATAGGTGAGGATGGGAACGTAGATCGACCGGTAAATTGAGAGCTTTGCCTTCCGGCTCAGCTCCTTCTTCACCACAACGGATCGGTACAACGTCCGCATTACTGAAGACGCCGCACCGATCCGCCTGTCGATCTTACGATCCACTCTTTCAAACAATCTGTCACTCCTAATTGCTAAATCCCATGAAATCTTATACGTCTAATCTCTTACGTGAATAAGCTAAATAAAAGTATTTGGTATTTTACGGGAATGTGTTAATAATTTCACACATAACTCTGAGTATAAATCGCATCCCCAGCCAAACTATGAAAAAAAAAGCGATTTATAGTCCAAAAAATACGGTAATCTGCTAAATCGTACACAATGATTAGAATTTATAGTACTAAAAATGAAAGATTCATATGAAAATGACTTTTACAATATCAAATCACAATGAGTGTACAAAAATAGTGCATCCTGACTAAGAGAGACTGAGAACAACACAAACAGTTACCCACAATCCCCACAAGACGTGATTACCTGGACAGGGCGATTTCAGCTTTCTGTCGAGCGATGTCTGCTGTCTTCTGTGCTCCTTCCACAGCTCGGTCGACCTTCTCTCGGATCTTACTGGCCCGGAGAGGGATCAGGTTCTTCCTCTTGCCACTCACTAGGATGTTCTGCTTGTACTTCCCCTCCTCTTTAGTACCATCGGGGAAAGCGGTGCAGCCATAGCCGTGGCGTTTGTTGCTGAGCCACTCCCCCTCATACTGTAGACCATCAGACCTCCGGCTCACTCCGAATCCAGTCCTCTTGTCGTTCTTCCACTCCCCGCAGTAGGTCTCCGTCGCTGTGGCGTCAACGTCATCATCAGCCACTGCCAACTCTGCATCTGCATCTCCAAGACTAGAAAAGTTGCATCAGTTAGGGTATGTAGTTATTCAACTAGAAACAGGAAATATACCAGGCTGGTTGTCTGAAACAATATATTTGTGTTTTCACACTTCTTTTAGCATTGTGCTGTATGAAAAGTCCAGGAAAAACCCTATGAAAATAAGCAGGAAATTGTCAATATTTTAGGTTAGCTATTGCCTCTAACACAGGTGTGTCCAAGGTGTCCAAGTGACCATTTTTGGCATACCACTAACTTTTATTGGCCATCAGCATATTCTAAGCATAAAATGAATTTATTACTATTCTTAAATATAATTAGACAGTACTAAAGCTGCAGCAATTGATTATTTCAGTAATGAAGTAATCTATCTGCCTTTTTTTGCATTAATTAAAAACATATATACAGTATACACACACACACACACATATATATATATATATATATATATACACACATACAGTGGGGCAAAAAAGTATTTAGTCAGCCACCGATTGTGCAAGTTCTCCCACTTAAAATGATGACAGAGGTCTGTAATTTTCATCATAGGTACACTTCAACTGTGAGAGACAGAATGTGAAAAAAAATCCAGGAATTTACATTGTAGGATTTATTTGTAAATTATGGTGGAAAATAAGTATTTGGTCAACCATTCAAAGCTCTCACTGATGGAAGAAGGTTTTGGCTCAAAATCCCACGATACATGGCCGCATTCATTCTTTCCTTAACACGGATCAATCGTCCTGTCCCCTTAGCAGAAAAACAGCCCCAAAGCATGATGTTTCCACCCCCATGCTTCACAATAGGTATGGTGTTCTTGGGATGCAACTCAGTATTCTTCTTCCTCCAAACACGACGAGTTGAGTTTATACCAAAAAGTTCTATTTTGGTTTCATCCGACCACATGACATTCTCCCAATCCTCTGCTGTATCATCCATGTATCCATTTTGGTATAAACTCAACTTGTCGTGTTTGGAGGAAGAAGAATACCGAGTTGCATCCCAAGAACACCATAACTACTGTGAAGCATGGAGGTGGAAACATCATGCTTTGGGGCTGTTTTTCTGCTAAGGGGACAGGACGATTGATCCGTCTTAAGGAAAGAATGAATGGGGCCATGTATCGTGAGATTTTGAGCCAAAACCTCCTTCCATCGGTGAGAGATTTGAATGGTTGACCAAATACTTATTTTCCAGCATAATTTACAAATAAATTATTTAAAATTCCTACAATGTGAATTCCTGGAATTTTTTTTTCTCATTCTGTCTCTCACAGTTGAAGTGTACCTATGATGAAAATTACAGACCTCTGTTATCATTTTAAGTGGGAGAACTTGCACAATCGGTGGCCGACTAAATACTTTTTTGCCCCACTGTGTGTGTGTGTATATATATATATATATATATATATATATATATATATATATATATATATATATATATATATATATATATATATATATATATATATATATATTCGTTTATATACAGTTGCAAGGAAAAGTATATGAACTATTTGAGATTACTTGGATTTTTCCATAAATAGGGACAAACGGCAGAAAATGAATGGATGCAGGGCATAAAATGTGTTCTGATCTTCATCTAAGTCACAACAATACACAACAGACAACAAAAAAACAATAGACAAACACCGTCTGCTTAAACTAATCATGCACAAAAATGTTATGTTCTCATGTTTTATTGGACACAACATGTAAACATTGATAGTGCAGGGTGGAAATTATTATTTTAACCCCCAAGCTAATGACTTCTCCAAGAGTCAATTGGAGCCAAGAGTCAGTTAACCTCCAACCAGTGTGATGAGATTGCAGATGTTGGTTAAAGCTGCCCTGCCAAATAAAAACAAACCAGTTTTCTAGTTCGCTGTTCTCAAGAAGTATTGCCTGATGTTAATAGTTGCGTCGCTCAAAAGCGCTCTCTGAAAACCTATGATCAACAGTGGTTGACTTTCTTGAAGCTGGAAAGGGTTACTAAAAGTATCTCTAAAAGCCTTGATGTCCATGTGTGCACAGAAAGAGAGATTTTCTACAAATGGAAAAAGTTCAGCATTGTTGCTTCTCTCCTTAGACGTGGTTATCCTGTTAAGATAACCGCAAATATCACAGCACAGAATGCTCAATGAAGTAAAAAATATGTGTAGGGTTCTCAAGACTTCTGGCACATGCGAACATTTTTGTTGACCAGTCAACGATGCGGAAAACATGAAACAAGAATGGATTTCATGGAGGGACACTAGGAGGAAGCCACTGCTGTCAAAGAACAACATTGCAGCACGTTTGGAGTTTTCCAAAGATACCTACACAATATTACTGGTGAAATATTCAGTGGACAAATGAAACCAAAATTGAGTTGTTTGGAAGAAAGGCACAACGCAATGCGTGGACGGAAAAAAAAAGGCATAGCACACCAACATCAAAACCTCCTAATAATGAAATATGATGGAAGGGGCATCATGGTTTGCGGTTGTGTGGCTGTCTCAGGGCCTGGACGGATTGCCGTCATCGAAACGACAGATTCCTGAATGTTTCAAGACATTTTGCAGGAAAACTTAAGACCATCTGTCTGCCAACTGAAGCTCAAGAGAGGATGGGTGGTGCAACAGGACAATGGCCCAAAGTATAAAAGTAAACCAACAACAGAATGGTTTAAACAGTAGAAAAAACCCTTCTGGAGTGGCCCAGTCAGTGTCCTGACCTCAACCCAATTGAGATGCTGTGGCATGACCTCAAGAGAGCAATTCACACCCCACATCCCAAGCATATTGCTGAAATGAAACAGTTTTATAAAGAGGAATGGTCCAAAATTCCTCCTGACCTTTGTGCAGGCCTGATCTGCAACTACAGGAAACGTTTGGTTGAGGTTATTGCTGCCAAAAGGAGGGTCAACCTGTTATTCAATTCAAAGGTTCACATACTTTTTCCACTCAGCACGTGACAGTTTACATGTTGTGTTCAGTAAAAAATGAGCCCATTGTTTATTTTCCTGCAGTACTAATTTAGGCAGATTCCATCCATCCATCCATCATCTTCCGCTTATCCGAGGTCGGGTCGCGGGGGCAACAGCCTAAGCAGGGAAACCCAGACTTCCCTCTCCCCAGCCACTTCGTCTAGCTCTTCCCGGGGGATCCCGAGGTGTTCCCAGGCCAGCCGGGAGACATAGTCTTCCCAACGTGTCCTGGGTCTTCTCCGTGGCCTCCTACCGGTTGGACGTGCCCTAAACACCTCCCTAGGGAGGCGTTCGGGTGGCATCCTGACCAGATGCCCGAACCACCTCATCTGGCTCCTCTCGATGTGAAGGAGCAGCGGCTTTACTTTGAGTCCCTCCCGGATGGCAGAGCTTCTCACCCTATCTCTAAGGGAGAGCCCCGCCACACGGCGGAGGAAACTCATTTCGGCCGCTTGTACCCGTGATCTTATCCTTTCGGTCATGACCCAAAGCTCATGACCATAGGTGAGGATGGAAACGTAGATCGACCGGTAAATTGAGAGCTTTGCCTTCCGGCTCAGCTCCTTCTTCACCACAACGGATCGGTACAACGTCCGCATTACTGAAGACGCCGCACCGATCCGCCTGTCGATCTCACGATCCACTCTTCCCCCACTCGTGAACAAGACTCCTAGGTACTTGAACTCCTCCACTTGGGGCAGGGTCTCCTCCCCAACCCGGAGATGGCACTCCACCCTTTTCCGGGCGAGAACCATGGACTCGGACTTGGAGGTGCTGATTCTCATTCCGGTCGCTTCACACTCGGCTGCGAACCGATCCAGCGAGAGCTGAAGATCCCGGTCAGATGAAGCCATCAGGACCACATCATCTGCAAAAAGCAGAGACCTAATCCTGCGGTTACCAAACCGGAACCCCTCAACGCCTTGACTGCGCCTAGAAATTCTGGCAGATTGTTTTTGTCTATTGTTGTGACTTTAAAGAAGACATATTATGCCCAATTTATGCAAACATCCAAGTAATGACACAAGGTTTCATATAATTTTTCTTACAAAAATATATATAAATAAATATATATATGTATATATTTGCTATAGAACATTCGTTTTGCTTTTCTGTGAATTCTCTTTTTCATGCACAGCTTTCCCTGTGCTTGTTTAGTGCATTTTCTGGCTGCACCCTACAGTATTCATGTTTGGATTTAGACTTTTTGGCATTAAATAGTCTTAACCTGCACTTTGCCTGTTGTCTCCTGCATTGTGTGATCCCAACTAGCCCAACGTAAAAATTAATTTTTGTGCATGTATGAAAAAAAGTTGCGGTAACATTTGTCTTCAAGGTATATATTTAAACAATGTACATTTTCAAAAGATACATTTGGATACTTTTGGAGAGGGTGGGGCGTGGTTTCATTTGCAGTCTGAGAACGCCTCCAGAATTGAACATCTTGCAGATACATGCATAAAGTAGGTTAAAAAAGTGACTGCGGAGCAAAATGTACATAAAATTTACACAAAAAGGTTTTGAGACATCCATTTGTGTAAATGTTACGTACATTTTGCTCCACGGTCACTTTTATAACCTACTTCCTGCATTCGTATATAAGGAAGGAAGTGTTTTAAATGTAGATTAGAATCATCTGTTTCCTTGAAAGTTTATGAGTTCATATTTGACTTGGAATGTTTACAAAATTTCCCCGTTAAACTTCTCTTGGAAAGTTTTTGTTAAATTACCAGAAGTGCTTCACCTATGTGTAACTCTAAGCAAAGGCGTCTGACCACCTCTTGATTATGCTATACTCCGAATAAGAGTTTACAGTGTTAAAGAACACAAGCAGCCTTGCTGATAACAAAATCTGACCTGATAATCTGCTTTTGGCCAATCAGCCAACAAACAGGTTAAGACAGTCGTGATGTGCAAACAGCGTTTGTCAGTCTGCTTAGTGCCTTTAAAAATAAACCACCCCAATCCCGCATACCTGGAATTTGACACTGAGGATTTCCAAAGTACAATCATAACTTTCCACATGCAAAATCCAGCCTTTGTCATGTTATAATTAGGGATTCTGCATAGACACCAGTTTGAGGATAATTCACTACCTCTGAGAGGGATTGTACTGTATGTGTTTGATTTGTAAAATTCTGGAACTGTTGAGTATGTTTTTATTCAGGTAAAGTTTGCAAAAATGTATAAGCCCTCAAAAATTTATAAGCCCTTATAAGTTACGGATCAACTTCGGGTAAAATGTGCCTGGACGGATTTCCAGCCAATCACAAAGCAAACATTCACACTCATATTCACACTTAAGGACAATTTCGAGTTTCGAATAAACTACTTCAACTTTTAATCATACGCATTGTAAATCATATTTTGTTGTGATCCGGCTTCCGGATCACACATCTCTAGCATGTTTGTCTTTTTTGTATTGTCCTACTAGGTTTTGATCATGTTTTGGACTCTACCGATCCCGTTTGTTAGCGCACTTCCTTATTTACATTCATCACCATGACAACTTATTTGCTCCTCCTGCATGGCTCATTCACACACCGGTTTGTAATTATGTTTTCTGTATTTAAGCCCCTCTGCTACCTAGTTCGCTCTCGCCAGTTTGTTTGCACCTGCAACCGTTACGTGAGTGGTCTCTGATTATTTTTCTGCTTGCTAAATGTAGCTTGCCTCCGCGCGCTTGGCTCGCGCTTTATGGACTTCGAACTCTGTCTTCTGTGTATATTAGCATTTAGTTTTCTGTGCTCAGACACGCCTTTGATTTGCTCTTTTGTACCAGTGTTCTTTTTGTAACTTCATATTAAAAGGCTGTTCATACCTTCATTCCTGCCTGCTGTGATCCTGCGCATCGAGAGGCGACACTCCCCGCGCATCCTCGATGCCGCGCAAACGTAACAGAAACTGGCGAGCAGAAACGCGTCACCTCGCGCTGGATCCTCCAGGACACCGTTCCCGACAAGCAGCATACCCGACCAAGTACTCCTCCGCTCCAACCCAGGACTCTTCTCTACGGGTTGGTACTTTGTTCACTTCTCCCGTTCCCAGTCACCATGTTGTTATTCCCATTAGCATCCCACCATCTTCCGCCTTCCCTGTCACTCACAGTGACGTCACTCCGTTCACGCCCCCCTATGACGTCACCGTTAACACCTTAGTGGATTCCTCTGCACATTTTTTTGACCTTAGTGACGAGGAGTTTTTTGAAGATGAACTTTCTCCCATTCCACCCAAGGACCTAATTTTATATAAGAAAATTTTCAAGGATAATTGTAGCACATCCAAGCCCAGTCACACCCCCAACAATGACTTTAATAATATAATTAATTATTACCAGGACATTTTCCGCCACTACTATGACTCTAGTCAGTCTTCACCCCCCATACCCGCTTCCCCCCCTCTCAAGTCTCGTTCTCCGCCTGAATCCGTGCCTTTTTCCACCTCATTTAGTGAGGATTTTGAACATTTTAGAGGGGAGGAGCCTGCCCTCCTCCAAACCTCCCACCGCCCGCCCTTACGGTCAGCCTCTGTCCAACTGGGCCCCGTCTGGAATCCGGGTCTTGAGGGGAGGGCCAGTATTACTACTAAGCCTCCTAGACCTCCACCACCGGTGTTCACCCCTGTTAAACCTGTTAAGCCACTACGGCCTCCTAGACCTCCTCCACCGGTGTTCTCCCCGGTCAAGTCACGCCCTCTTAGACCTCCTCCACCTGTGTTCCGTCCGTGCCCTAGTTCTAGTTTTAGTCACAGTCTCTCTCAGAGTTCGAGTCCCAGCCTTCTTCGTAGCCCATGCTCTAGTCCTACTCGTAGACCGACTTGTAGACTGAGTCGTAGTCCAAGTCCTGGTCCGAGTTTCCGTTCTGATTCTAGTTGTAGTCCTAGTCTTTCTCGTAGTCGTCGTAGTCCTAGTTCCACTCGTAGACTGATCCGTAGTCCGAGTCCTGTTTCGAGTCCGGTCCCGAGTTTTGTTTCTTGCCTTTGTAATATTAGTACTGATTCCCCTCGTGGTCTTAGTCCGAACCCTAGTCCTTACCCAAGTTCTTGTCCGAGCCCCAGTGTTACTGTAAGTCCTAGTCTTTGTCCTAGTCCTTGCCCGAGCACCAGTTTGATTGTTAGTCCCAGTCCTTGCCCAAGCCCTAGTTTGACCGTTTGTCCTAGTTCTTGCCCAAGCCCTGGTATGACTGTAAGTCCTGGTCGTTGCCCAAGCCCTTCTCAAAGCACTAGTGTGATTGTAAGTCCTGGTCCTCTCTCAAGTCCTTGCCCGAGTCCTAGTGTTTGTCTTATCACTCATCATAGTCCTAGTCCTGCTCACAGCCAGTCCCCTAGTTCTCCTCGGCAGACCCCTGTGCCTGCTCCTCGGCTGAAGCCGACTCCTGCTCCTCGGCTGAAGCCGACTCCTGCTCCTCGGCTGAAGCCGACTCCTGCTCCTCGGCTGAAGCCGACTCCTGCTCCTCGGCTGAAGCCGACACCTGCTCCTCGGCTGAAGCCGACACCTGCTCCTCGGCTGAAGCCGACACCTGCTCCTCGGCTGAAGCCGACACCTGCTCCTCGGCTGAAGCCGACACCTGCTCCCAGTCTGGTTCTCACACCAGCACATGACTCTGACCTGGTTTTCACGCCAGAAAATGTTTCTAGCCTTGTTCTCACGCCAGTTTCAGACTCTAAACTGGTTCTCACGCCAGCACAAACTCCAAGGCTGGAGCCCACTCCGGTACCAGCACCACGACAGGTACCGGTGCCAGCTCCGTGCCGCCAAGCACCGGTGCCAGCTCCGCGCCGCCAAGCACCGCCGACGACGGGGCTGGAGCCCACACCAGCGTCGACGACGGGGCTGGAGCCCACACCAGCGCCGACGACGGGGCTGGAACCCACACCGACGACTACGCCTGCATTCACGTCGATGACGACTCCTGCGGCTCCCAGGCCGCCTCCGACGACTCCTGCGGCTCCCAGGCCGCCTCCGACGACTCCTGCGGCTCCCAGGCCGCCTCCGACGACTCCTGCGGCTCCCAGGCCGCCTCCGACGCCTTCTTCGGCTGCAGCACCCGCATCATCCTCGCCAGCTGCACTCGGGCCTGCTTTGGCTGCAGTCCCCGCACCCTCGTCTGCTGCTTCCAAGCCTGCTGGGATTTCGGTGCTGAGGCGTCGCCCACCACGTCGACCACGGGCGTGGCCTCTGCGAGGTCATCCTCCTCGCCAGATACTCCCTCCTCCATGTCGGCCACGGATGTGGCCGTGCCCGGGTCGTCCGCCTCGCCGGGCACCTCATCCTGCGAGGCGGCCACTAATGTGGCCTTTTCGAGGTCGCCCGCCAAAACTTTTTCGGCAGCAGCGTTCCACCCGCCGCCGCCACATGATGTGTCCTCGGTGGATTCGGGGACATGCGATCTGGCGACCCTCCACCGTGGACTCCCTCCGCCCTCCCTTCGTTTGTGAACTTTCTGGTTTTGGGAGGGGGTTCTCTTTATTGCAGTTTTTTGGGGGCATCTGGGATCTGCCCCTTAAGGGGGGGGTAATGTTGTGATCCGGCTTCCGGATCACACATCTCTAGCATGTTTGTCTTTTTTGTATTGTCCTACTAGGTTTTGATCATGTTTTGGACTCTACCGATCCCGTTTGTTAGCGCACTTCCTTATTTACATTCATCACCATGACAACTTATTTGCTCCTCCTGCATGGCTCATTCACACACCGGTTTGTAATTATGTTTTCTGTATTTAAGCCCCTCTGCTACCTAGTTCGCTCTCGCCAGTTTGTTTGCACCTGCAACCGTTACGTGAGTGGTCTCTGATTATTTTTCTGCTTGCTAAATGTAGCTTGCCTCCGCGCGCTTGGCTCGCGCTTTATGGACTTCGAACTCTGTCTTCTGTGTATATTAGCATTTAGTTTTCTGTGCTCAGACACGCCTTTGATTTGCTCTTTTGTACCAGTGTTCTTTTTGTAACTTCATATTAAAAGGCTGTTCATACCTTCATTCCTGCCTGCTGTGATCCTGCGCATCGAGAGGCGACACTCCCCGCGCATCCTCGATGCCGCGCAAACGTAACATATTTACTGTATTCATTTACTGGTACCCTGGTTTTCATACAACCTGCATTTCGCAGGATTTGATTTCTGATGAACATTTTTTCCAATTGTTTTCCCTGGTTTTCATGTACCGCATAGCGTACTGTACTGTAGCGTCTTAGTTTTTTTGTTTTTTTTTCCAAGATGGCGCTGCTGTAGTGGCTGCTGTAGGCAGGAGCTCTGTGCTCTTGTGTCATCCTTTTGTGTTTCCCTCTTGTTTATATTTTTTTGCCTTTTGGTCCGGGACCCTTTGGGACTGTGTGACAAGGGGTGGCACTTTCGTGACCTCTGTGGTGCTTTTTTTGTGGACTTCTGGATCTGCCTCCCGGGAGCCTTTTGGCCATGGAGACCAGCTGCTGGGTGTCTGCCACACCGGAGTCGGTTTGGAGGGACTGGAGGAGATGCGGATGAAGGGACAGGACTGCAGAGTTTGGAGGGACTGGAGGAGGTGCGGATGAGGGGACAGGACTGCAGAGTTTGGAGGGACTGGAGGAGGTGCGGATGAGGGGACAGGGCTGCGGAGCTAGCACTGAGCGCTGGGACGGAGAGGCTTCGTGGTGTCTTGGCTGGGTGAGCAGGTGTCGGACACCTCAGTCACCTTGGATGTATCCTCGCTCATCCATGCGGACTGGACACAGGCCGAAAATGGAGTCGGCTGTCTTGGTTGCTTTGTTGGGTCTGCTCCTGTCTCTGGCCATGCTCCCTCCACCCCAGCGGACGATGGCGTGGAACACCCCAGAGGCCACCACAGTGGATATGTTTCTTTTACTTTTTATTCATAGCTAGTATGTAGAAGTGGCTGGTTGTATCTGCTGCTTTAATGTCTTTAATGTCCTCTATGTTCTTTGATGTTTGATGTTTCCCTCTTACACACATGGAAGAGGGATGTGTACTATGGCTATGAGTTGTTGTTTTTTCCCTTGGCCTCAGTCTGCACCTCCTCTCCAGGGCCCAGGCTAAGACCGATTTTTTTTATTTTGTTTTAATCTTTTAATCCCCCCCCTTGTTTACCTGTATCTCATCTTTTTTGTAAGGGGCGCTGGAAGCCGGCAGACCCGTCAGCGATCCTGTTCTGTCTCCCTGTAATGTTTGTCTAAACTTGAATGGGATTGTGCTGAAAATTTTAATTTTCCTGAAGGAACTCTCCTGACAGAATAAATAAAGTACTATCTATCTATCTAGTTATCATACAGCTAATAACTATTGCGCGTAACAAACGAGTCAGTTTGCACATGTATCACAGAATCCGGTTCTTCAATAAAGAATCCAACATGTTGGTGACTCAGTTTTGTTTTTATTAATACACTGCGTGAGTCTGGATGTGTTACATAAAATGTCTTTATTACAAAACATGCCTGTGAGTCCGCACTTCACTCCCCACCTGGCAGTCATTCAACCACAGTTCGACTCCCTCTTCGCCATCTTCACCGACAAGAGTCGTTGATAATGCTAAAAAAGTTAATAATTTATTGCCATGATCCCACGTGGCAGTTTGTACTTTGTTGGTCATTTCCCTGTGTTTTGTGTCCTACTGTCTTGGCCTGGTTGCTCTTGTTTTGGTAATATTTCCTGTTGGGTCTCTGTGTTTTGCAAAACCTTTAATTTCAGTCCCTTTTCCTGCCAGCACACCTGTTCCACATTGTTAATTAGTTCTATTTAGTTCTGCCTTGTTCCCTCCTTCAGTGCTGGTTCTTTGATAAGTGTATGCCACAGTGTTCTGTTGAATCCTTGGTTCCTGCTCGACTTGTATTACTTTTCGAATGCCTGGTACCTAATAAAATGGCTAGTCGCTTCTTTGCATGCTGGGATCACGGCAGCTGCCGCTAGACACTATCGTCACATTTAAATGTCTTTCACATTGATTTCTGCATGAAAACTATAATTATTCCGTCTAACACCTGCTCTGTGGCCTTGTGGTTAGAGTGTCCTCCTTGAGACTGGAAGGTCGTGAGTTCAAACCCCGGTTGAGTCATACCAAAGACAATAAAAATGGGACCCATTACCTCCCTCTCATCAAGGGTTGGAATTGGGGGTTAAATCACCAAAATTATTCTTGAGCGTGGCCACCGCTGCTGCTCACTGCTCCCCTCACCTCCCAAGGGGTGAACAAGGGGATGGGTCAAATGCAGAGGATAATTTCACCACACATAGTGTGTGTGACTATCATCTGGACTATTAACTTTAAAATGTGTTTTATGTTAATATTATATGATGTCTAGAAAAAAATCATGTAGATTTACATTATTTGTTATGGGAAAACCTCGACTACTGCAACGCACTTCTTGTCAGGATCCCCAGCAGGAACATCCAGAAGCTGCAGTACATACAAAATAGTGCTGCGAGGATCCTCATGAGAGTGCGGAAACATGACCACATCACACCAACTCTCAAATCCCTTCACTGACTTCCTGTTCCATTCAGGATTGAATTCAAAATCTCCCTACTAACTCACCAGTGCCTCCATGGAAATGCCCCCCTCTACCTCAAGGAACTGCTCACCCCCAAATCCTCCACATGACACCTCCGCTCCATACAGGCTAACCTCCTCCAGCCTCCACGGACAAAGCTTCGAACAATGGGAGACCGGGCTTTCTCCTCCGCTGATCCCAGTCTGTGGAACGCTCTCCCTGACCACCTGAGGGCACCTCAGACTGTGGATGCTTTTTAAAAAGGCTTAAAAACCCATCTTTTTAAAAAAGCCTTTCTATAGACATGCATGCTGGTTGTAGCTATTGGGCTGTTTCTAGTTTTATATTTTATTTATTTTTATTATTACTATTTTTTTACACTGTGGCACTTTCAGGTTGTTTGCTCAACGTAAAGTGCTTTTTACAAATAAAATCTATAATTATTATTATTATTAATAAAACATTCAGTTGTGTTCGATACGAAAACAGATGTACAACTGTTCAGTTGTTAAACCGCAGTAAGACAAAATACAAATTTAGATAGCTTGGCACATCTAATATTAGAGACACTTTTTTTGAGGACAGATCCATTGAAAGTTTGAACAAATTGAAAATAATAACATTCCAATACATATTATATTGCCATATATCTATTTGACCACCCATCCAAATGATGAGAATCAGGTGTCCTAATCACTCTCCGCGTGTATAAAATCAAGCACTTAGGCATGCAGACTGTTTCTACAAACATTTGTGAAAGATAGGGCTGCTCTTAGTGATTTCCAGCGTGGAACTGTCAGAGGATGCCACCTGTGCAACAAATCCAGTCGTGTAATTTCGCTGCTCCTAAATATTCCAAAGTGAACTTTATTGTGAGAAAAGGGAAGAGTTTGGGAACAACAGCAAGTCAGCCACCAAGTGGTAGGCCACGTAAACTGACAGAGAGGGGTCTGCGGATGCTGAAGCGCATAGTGCAAAGACTTTCTGCACAGTCAGCTGCTGCAGAACTCCAAACTTCATGTAACCATCCAATTAAACCACTAACAGTACGCAGAGAGCCTAATGGAATCATCTAAGCCAGGGGTGCCCACACTTTTTCTGCAGGCGAGCTACTTTTCAATTGACCAACTCGAGGGGATCTACCTCATTTATATATATCATTTATATTTATTTATTTATGAAAGAGACATTTTTGTAAACAAGTTCAATGTGTTTAATGATAATACAAGCATGTGTAACACATATAGATGTCTTTCTTTCACAAAGACAAGAATATAAGTTGGTGTATTACCTGATTCTGATGGCTTGCATTGATTGGAATTAGACAGTAATGATGATAACGCCCACATTTTCAAATGTAGGAGAAAAAAAGTTGTCCTTTTTGTACAATACCACATGAAAGTGGTTGGTTTTTGGCATCTAATTCATCCAGCTTCCATACACTTTACAAGAAAAACATTGGCGGCAAATTCCGTAGCTTGCTTGATTGACATTCACGGCACCCGAGGGTCTTGTGAGATGACGCTGGCTGCTGCCAGTTCATTATTATGAAAAAATGACAGAGAGGAAGGCGAGAAACACTTTTTATTTCAACAGACTTTCGCGCGGTCCCTTCCGTCAAAACTCTAAAGGCCGACTGCACATTTCCTATCTTCACAATAAAAGCCCTGCTTCATGCTGCCTGCGCTAACAAAATAAGAGTCTCGGAAAGCTGGCGTGCACAAGTGATGTGCAAGCCAGCTTTCTGAGGGATCGCTTGTGCACGCCAGTTTTCCGAGACTCTGTATTTAGTTAGCGCAGGCAGCATGAAGCAGGGCTTTTATTGTGAAGATAGGAAATGTGCAGTCGGCCTTTAGAGTTTTGACGGAAGGTACGACGCGACAGTCTGTTGAAATAAAAAGTGTTTCTCGCCTTCCTCTCGGTCATATTTTCATAATAATGATCTTGCAGCAGGCAGCGTCATCTCACAAGACCCTCCGGTACCGTGAATGTCATTTAAGTGACGTCTTGGTGAAGATTGATGATCACTAATTTTTAGGTCTATTTTTTTTAAAAGCCTGGCTGGAGATCGACTGACACACCCCCCGCGGTCGACTGGTAGCTCGCGATCGACGTAATGGGCACCCCTGATCTAAGCCATACATCACCAAGTCCAATGCAAAGCGTCGGATGCAGTGGTGTAAAGCACGTTGCCACTGGACTCTAGAGCAGTGGAGACGCCTTCTCTGGAGTGATGAATCACGCTTTTCCATCTGGCAATCTGATGGACGAGTCTTGGTTTGGAGGTTGCCAAGAGAACGCTACATTTCAGACTGCATTGTGCCGAGTGTGAAATTTGGTGGAGGAAGAATTATGGTGTGGAGTTGTGTTTCAGGAGTTGGGCTTGGCCCCTTAGTTCCAGTGAAAGGAACTTTGAATGCTCCAGGATACCAAAACATTTTGGAAAATTCCATGCTCCCAACCTTGTGGGAACAGTTTGTAGCGGGCCCCTGCCTCTTCCAACATGACTGTGCACTAGTGCACAAAGCGCTTCACGGTGGCAGAGGGGTTAGTGCGTCAGCCTCACAATACGAAGGTCCTGCAGTCCTGGATTCAAATCCAGGCTCGGTTGCTTTCTGTGTGGAGTTTGCATGTTCTCCCCGTGAATGCGTGGGTTCCCTCCGGGTACTCCGGCTTCCTCCCACTTCCAAAGACATGCACCTAGGGATAGGTTGATTGGCAACACTAAATTGGCTCTAGTGTGTGAATGTGAGTGTGAATGTTGTCTGTGTATCTGTGTTGGCCCTGCGATGAGGTGGCGACTTGTCCAGGGTGTACCCCGCCTTCCGCCCGATTGTAGCTGAGATAGGCGCCAGCGCCCCCTGCGACCCCAAAAGGGAATAAGCGGTAGAAAATGGATGGATGGATAGTGCACAAAGCAAGGTCCATAAAGACATGGATGACAGAGTCTGGTGTAGATGAACTTGACTGGCCTGCACAGAGTCCTGACCTGAACACGATAGAACACCTTCAGAATGAATTAGAAGAATTTAAAGAGTGTGAAATTTGGTGGAGGATGAATTATGGTGTGGAGTTGTGTTTCAGGAGTTGGTATTGGCCCCTTAGTTCCAGTGAAAGGAACTTTGAATGCTCCAGGATACCAAAACATGTTGGGCAATTCCATGGGATGGCACTTCAAGTTTCGTATGTGAGTAAAGGCAGGTGGCTAAATACTTTTGGCAATATAGTGTATTAAATACAACAGAAGGGTTTTTTTTTAGTGTTGGAGGAAGCTGAGCTCCCAGAGAAAACCCACACAAGCTTGGAGAATACACAAACTACACAGGAAGGCCTAAAACCATACTCAAATCCTGTTCCCGACTCAAATCTTCTTGTTGTGGGACAAGATTTATAACCGATGCTCCGCTGTGTTGCAGAGCAGCCGTGTTATTGAAGAAAGTAGCCATGCACCATCATTAATTGATGGTGCACTGTAAAGGTTAGAGAGAGGTTATGTCTTTAATAAGCATTAATTGCATGTTGCGATTGAATGTCAATAACACTTACCAGAGGACACAGCCCTGTATTTGAGCTGGGGTAGAGCCAAATTAAGCAAATTATCATTCGGCTTATACACATTCACATTGTATCACCTGGTTTTGCCGGTTGTCTAAAAAATATAATGAAATCCTCTTACCTGATAGTAGAGTTGATGTCAGATGCAGCTGAAGACACAGTACTCATCCCTGCCTCGCTGCGGAAGGAGCTCTGTTTAGACCTCTGGGAGGCCAGAGAGCTCCTGGACTCCGATTTCCTCAGCTTCAGCCCGGACAGAATAGACCTCCTGAACAGCCCACTCTTTCTCTTTCCCTTTAGAAGCTCAGCTTCACTGTGTGCCGTCAGGACGAAGCCTCCTCGAGACACGGCGGGGCTGCTGCCGCTGCTTCCAGTGCTGCACATGGAGACGCTGGTGGACAGGGTGCCGGGAACTGGGGGAGGACCAGGAACAGCCACGCTAGTCCGGTCGAGGAGCGCTGTACCGTTGCTATGTTCCGAGCTGGAACGGAGGGAGTTGATGGATGTACGGAGAGGGGAGCGGATGACCGCCGCCATGCCGTAGGGGACACTTTGGCGAACACCGTAGCCGTGCCGCATCCCGCCAACCCACTGGCCCTGAAATGTGCCTGGAGGAAGACAAAAAACACTCAACTTTAAAAATGTTTTTGAATATAGAAAAAGTACTGGAAAATGTATTTTAAAAATCAATTTACACACCACTAATTTACAATACTTCTATTTGCAGAAATTTTAAGTGGGATTCTTCTTTACTTGTCATATGATTTAGTCTCTAATTGTACCTTCCAAAATAATAGGACAGTCAAATCCTTGAGCTACCCCACCAACAAAGATGTTGAGCATGCATACTTTACATTGGGATACATTTGTACTGCACTGGAGCAGAATGGAGCAAAATGTGTCTTTTTATGAGACCACATAAATAATTGATTTGCAACCCACCATTGATTGCAAACAAATAATGAATTTGAAATAAAATAAAATAAAAATGGATACATGGATGATACAGCAGAGGATTGGTAGAATGTCATGCGGTCAGATGAAACCAAAATAGAACTTTTTGGTGTAAACTCAACTTGTCGTGTTTGGAGGAAGAAGAATACTGAGTTGCATCCCAAGAACACCATACCTACTGTGATGCATGGGGGTGGAAACATCATGCTTTGGGGCTGTTTATCTGCTAAGGGGACAGGACGATTGATCGGTGTTAAGGAAAAAATGAATGGGGTCATGTATTGTGAGATTTTGAGCCAAAACCTCTTTCCACCAGTGAGAGCTTTGAATGGTTGACGAAATACTTATTTTTCACCATAATTTACAAATAAATTATTTAAAATTCCTACAATGTGAATTCCTGGATTTTTTTCACATTCTGTCTCTCTCAGTTGAAGTGTACCTATGATGAAAATTACAGACCTCTGTCATCATTTTAAGTGGGAGAACTTGCACAATCGGTGGCTGACTAAATACTTTTTTGCCCCACTGTAAATAAATAAAAAAGTTTGGTTAAAAATTCTGTTCATAACTTTTATGGACAGAATTTCTAGGCGCAGTCAAGGCGTTGAGGGGGACCGGTTTGGTGACCGCAGGATTAAGTCTCTGCTTTTTGCAGATGATGTGGTCCTGATGGCTTCATCTGACCGGGATCTTCAGCTCTCGCTTGAGTCATGACAGCCGAGTGTGAAGCGACCGGAATGAGAATCAGCACCTCCAAGTCCGAGTCCATGGTTCTCGCCCGGAAAAGGGTGGAGTGCCATCTCCGGGTTGGGGAGGAGACCCTGCCCCAAGTGGAGGAGTTCAAGTACCTAGGAGTCTTGTTCACGAGTGGGGGAAGAGTGGATCGTGAGATCGACAGGCGGATTGGTGCGGCGTCTTCAGTAATGCGGACGTTGTACCGATCTGTTGTGGTGAAGAAGGAGCTGAGCCGGAAGGCAAAGCTCTCAATTTACCGGTCGATCTACGTTCCCATCCTCACCTATGGTCATGAGCTTTGGGTCATGACCGAAAGGATAAGATCACGGGTACAAGCGGCCGAAATGAGTTTCCTCCGCCGTGTGGCGGGGCTCTCCCTTAGAGATAGGGTGAGAAGCTCTGCCATCCGGGAGGAACTCAAAGTAAAGCCGCTGCTCCTTCACATCGAGAGGAGCCAGATGAGGTGGTTCGGGCATCTGGTCAGGATGCCACCCGAACGCCTCCCTAGGGAGGTGTTTAGGGCACGTCCAACCGGTAGGAGGCCACGGGGAAGACCCAGGACACGTTGGGAAGACTATGTCTCCCGGCTGGCCTGGGAATGCCTCGGGATCCCCAGGGAAAAGCTAGACGAAGTGGCTGGAGAGAGGGAAGTCTGGGTTTCCCTGCTTAGGCTGTCGCCCCCGCGACCCGACCTCGGATAAGCGGAAGATGATGGATGGATGGATGGGTTAAAAATACTTTTTTCATTGCAAAAAACGTTAATATATTTTGTTGAATGTATGACAATATATTTGTTGCATTATTAAAAAATCCATCCATCCATTTTCTACCGCTTGTCCCTTTCGGGGTTGCAGCGAGTGCTGGAGCCTATCTCAATATTGAAGTTAAAAAGATGTGCATTGACATGCAGTACATTTATACATCCATCCATTTTCTACCGCTTATTCCCTTTCGTGGTCGCGGGGGGCGCTGGCGCCTATCTCAGCTACAATCAGACAGAAGGCGGGGTACACCCTGGACAAGTCGCCACCTCATCGCAGTGCAGTACATTTATTTTTTGTCAAAATGTTAACAGTGAATACATTAAGAAAGACTCAGAAAGGTACTTTATTAACGCACATTTTTCAAGGCTTTCGCGGGCCACATAAAATGATGTGGCGGACCAGATGTGGCCCTCGGATCTTGACTTTGACATCTGTGAACTAGATGAATCCGAACTGTAAGTGGTGACTAAGATGTTTTAAAGAGAAGCCTAGCAAAAACCTTAATTCCTGTAATATATTAGATTAGTCATGATTGAATTGTTCATGCATAATGTCATGAAAAGTTATTCCATTAAGAGCTCGATTTGAAATGACCCGAAGAACATTTCACAATGTTCTTCATAGGCCATTTAAATTACTTTTAAAAAGCACACAGTGTCTAACCCCTCAAGAAGCTTGGTTCTAGAGTCCATGCTGTCAGTAACAGTGGGCCTTGATTGTGTAAGTTTGAACACTACATTATCTTTATGATGCATTGAGTTTATCCATGACAGCAGAGATGATGCACACCAAAAAATGTTGGGTTAAAAAATAACCCAATTTTAACCCGACTGCTGGTTCAGAAAAGGACACACCCCTTTTTTTTACTTACTTTAACTCAACATTGTGGGTTAATTTTTTCAACCCAACCTTTGCATTTAATTATTTAACCAAAAGGTTGAGTTATGATAACTTAACGTTGGGTTATTCCCAACGAACTCATAACATAGCTGTCAGAAAAATTGAGTGTAAATTATCAAATAAAACTTTCTATTACATTGTGTTCCGGACGAGAAGACAAAAGGCTGAAACCTTCCAAGAAGATAGCAGAATCTGCCCAACTTCCACAGGAAGTCTTTTTGAAGTATTTTTTACAAACTCTTTCTTTGATCTATCTTATGGGACCCTCTTTGAACAATTTAATGGAACTTTCTTTGAACTGTTCGGGAACCAAAGGCAACGCTGGTCACGACTCACTTCCCTGAGGAAGCAGCTGTGGGAAGGAGGGGGTTGGGGGGTGGAAATCAAATAAAGAAGGATGAGTACGGTTTTGGGGCAGAGCACGGTGGAGGACTGTACAAGGCTGTACAGTGGCCATGTCCCTCCTCAGATTCTGAGTCCAAATTTAATTCTGACTCTGTTTGATTCTTTGCCCTTTTGTCTTGTCTAATAAATGTCATCAGTGTTTGAACCTGACAATAGCATAACACAAAAGCTGAGTTATGCTCACTACAATGCAGGGTTATTCCAAACCCAACTATTGGGTTGCCCAATTTAGCGCTTCTTGACACAATAGTTGGTTAAAAATTATAAATGTTACTGCTGGTTTGTCCTACTCCTTCCCAACTACTGATCAAAATTATTTTTATTCCATTAAAATATACTCAAAAGCAAGGTATGAGTGACATTTTTTTTTTTTACAAGAATTGCCGTTTATGACATTTTATTGTGTGGATTGTTCTCCCAGGATGCAGATGGGACTACGGAGGCAAGGTGCAGGTAATTTTATGATTTATTGCCCATAAATCATGCAGGATACAAACAAAAGAGCACTAGCATGCCGATAGCACGGAAAGCTAACGGAATCGCGAACAAGAAAAGCTTAACACGTAAACAGGCAGAAAAAAAGGCGAAACTTGACTCAGGAATCAAATTAGTCACCGTCGTAACTGTTGCGTGGAAGCAAATAAGAAAGCCAGACTGAGTGTGGCGAAAAGCAGGAATAAATTGCTCTCCGATTAGTGCCCAGAAGCAGGTGAGCGTCCCGAACACTAATCAGAGGCAGGTGAAAACAATCTGCAGTCATGGCAACTAAAACACAAACCCAAGGATTCTAAAAACAGTAACTGAGGGAGTCAAGAACTATACAAACATGATCTAGGCAGGGGATCATGACAATAGTAGATGTATAGAGCATGCTCAAATATTTACATGTACATTAGATGTGTGACTGTGAATGTCAAAGAGATTACTCCTTAATAAAATTCCATTGAAGAATAAAATACCTTTTAAATAAAGAAAGGCATTTTACCCAAAAATGGTTCATAGTTTTGAAAACCCAGAAATTGAGTTAAAATAATACCCCTAAAACCCAAACAATTGATTGCTCTTCATAAAAATAACACATTTAACATAACACTCGCAACTCATAAATTGGGTTATCAAAAAACCCAGTATTTTTTAAGTGTGTGTTGTTGAGGTTTTATCCAGCATTTCTCTGCACGTTGAGTCAAGTTGCCAAATAACTTATCTGACTAATTCCCATTCTCCCAGTTGCTGGTTGGTAGAGTGTTACTTACAGTACCTATTTTATTACTTTTAGTTTTACTCAATAAAATTAAAAACAACTTCTAAGAACTGATTTTGTTTCTCTAATTGCTGTCTCTCTGTTTGAAAAATGCCATAAAATATGTTGTGCAAGTTGGTCTGAGTTGATAAAAAATATTGCTAGACAATAAACTATATTTTCCCCCAAATTATTGCAGAAAAACAAACCGCATTATTTTGAGACTAAATTAAGCACAAATGTAATCGTAACATGCAATACTGATAATGCAAGTACCTGTTTGAAATGCAATACATTTGTATTACTCATTAGTTTTCTACAATTGTAATTGGAAGGTAACTAAATACTTTTTAATGATATTAAATGAGTAAACAGACAAGATTAAAATTCACTCTCAATCTCTGTGAACAAAAATTGCACTTGAATAAATATTGAACATCATGAAGTGCAGGTTTTTTCCCCAATTGGCAAAACTCGGTTGGATAGTTTCTTTTATTGTGTTTTTTGTTGTTGTTATCACTTTCCAACAAATTCAGCATACTGGGCCGTTTGTCCATTTTTGTCATCGTTTTCGGTCCTCTACAAGGTTTCTCATGGTCGTCATTGTCACTGTCACCGACGTCCCACTGGGGTGAGTTTTCCTTGCCCTTAAGTGGGCTCTACCGAGGATGTCGTAGTGGTTTGTGTTGTGGTTTGTGCAGCCCTTTGAGACACTAGTGATTTAGGGCTATATAAATAAACATTGATTGATTGATTATTTTTTTTATCCTAATTTATTCTCACTAGCGAGTCTCGACTAGCGAGGCCTTCTGTCTTTACATTCTGTGTGTGTAAGATAGCGGTCCCGCCTCCACCCATAGAGACATAGGTTATGGACGACTGAGAAGAAGATTCACTCCGTTTTTAATTTCTGCTATTGAAAAAAAAACACTCAGATGCCAAGAGTGATGCGCAGGGTAACCCCGCTTTCACCCTAAACACACATGCATGGCAATTCATCTATGACAGTAAAGTTATCGAGTTTATTTTCATTTCTCGTTCAACTAATTGATTGGCTACCTAACATACGGGTGTCCAAACTTTTCCACTGAAAACATTAGTTTTAAAAACAAATACAATATATCGGGCTCCCCTCAAGTTTGGTGCCGGGGAACCCGAAGGTTCTCAGTCATAAAAATGTTAAAAAGAAGTCCTATATTATTATTTTTTGGTTATTCCAGATCAATTTCAGTTGGGTCGATATTAAGTTTAAAATTGTTTTTGTTTTATGCCCTTTTTGTCAAAGAAAACACTGTTTTTTATGGCAAAAACACAAAATATGTAATACTTTTCTCCCCCAAAATTTAAAAGTGGAATATGTGATGGGAAGTAATTGGAGACTTAAATAGGTCAATAAATCATAGTACCATTGATTTAAATTCATTATTATTAAATTTTTTGCAATGTTTGGTGATCAAAAGGGGCCTTACTAATAACCGTGTTAAAAATAGGTCAGACATTAATTTTTTTTTAACATTTAAGTCTCTAGATGAACTTAAATCCATTTTTCATTTATAAGTTTGTTATTTAAAAGATGTTTTTATTTTTTTGCCCTTAGTGTCATATGGCAAACAAACAAATTACCGTATTTCCTTGAATTGCTGCAGGGCATATAGTATGCGCCTACCTTGAATTACTGCCGGGTCAAACTCGCTTCGCAAAATAATTAGTGCATGCTTAGTATTACCGCCTGGTCAAACTCGTGACGTAACGAGGGACACTTCCGCTGTCATCATTTTCAAAATGGAGGAGGCTGATTTCAATATCGGTAATTTGAAATTGCATAAAGTTAAGAAGATTAAGAGCTATTCAGTAGGATTTAGGTCCAAGCTTACATCACACTCAAATTTTTACTGCATGCCTTTGGTAAGTGCCGGAGTGAGAAGAGGTTTTAAATTAATTAGCGCATGCTTAATTTTACCGCATGCCTTTGGTAAGCGCAGGAGTGAGAAGAGGTTTTAAACTATTTAGCGCCCCGGCGGCAATTCAGGGAAATACGGTATGTAATATTTTTTCCAAAAATATTTAAAAGTGAAATATTTGATCTGAAGTCATTGGAGTCTTGAATAGGTCAATAAATCATAACAACATTGATTTTGATTCAACATGAATTTTTGAGCAATCACAGCTTTTAGCACTGGACTTCCCTTTATTGTCATTCAAATTTGAACTTTACAGTACAGATAAGAACAACCTTTTGTTGTATTAGCTCGTTGTAGTGCAGGATATAAGAGCAGTAAGGTGCAGATATAAATAAATAGATTACTGTACAGATAAATATATTGCATTTTTTCATATGCATCCACGTCTATGGATGTATGTTGTATTGTCTTTATATTCTAGTGAGTTGATCCGTTATGGGGGGGGGGGGATTGAGGCGATTATTATGATGCATTCAAGAGTCTTATGGCCTGACAAGAAGCTGTTATAGAACCTGGAGGTTCTGCTACGGAGGCTGCGGAACCTATTTCTAGAGTCCAGCACCCAGCCTGCACAGCATTGTGTTATTAGAGTCAAAATTGCAACTTTTTCTTGTCACATTTCACCTGCCTACTCTTTTATTCCACATGTTTTAAATATATGTATATTTTTTAATTATGATTTTGTTCTAATAGTTGTTTTTTTCTAAGGGAGAGCCTCGCCACCCGGCGGAGGAAACTCATTTCAGCCGCTTGTACCCGTGATCTTATCCTTTCGGTCATGACCCAAAGCTCATGACCATAGGTGAGGATGGGAACGTAGATCGACCGGTAAATTGAGAGCTTTGCCTACCGGCTCAGCTCCCTCTTCACCACATCCGAGAGGAGCTCAAAGTAAATTCGCTGCTCCTCCACATCGAGAGGAGCCAGATGAGGTGGTTCGGGCATCTGGTCAGGATGCCACCCGAACGCCTACCTAGGGAGGTGTTTAAGGCACGTTCAACCGGTAGGAGGCCACGGGGAAGACCCAGGACATGTTGGGAAGACTATGTCTCCCGGCTGGCCTGGGAACGCCTCGGGATCCCACAGGAACAGCTAGACGAAGTGGCTGGGGAGAGGGAAGTCTGGGCTTCCCTTCTTAGGCTGCTGCCCCCGCGACCTGACCTCGGATAAACGGAAGAAGATGGATGGCTGGATGGATAGTTGTTTTTTTAATTAGCTGCAGGCCGCAAATACCCCCTGGACCTCACTTTGGACACCACTAACCAAACTGTTCTATAGGGGTCAAAACAATTACTGGTTGGTAGAGGATTATTAACCCTTTTTACAAAAAAAAAAAAATTAAAACAAATATTTACGGTATAATACAATTTTTTCTGGATTTCTTGTTTTGATATGCTGTTTTCTCTCTGCTACGAAAAACTACTAGAATGTGTGATGTTTTCCACTAACGTGAGTTTTACAATGAAATATGATTCATAAATCGAACTCAGAAAGAAACGCATTATTGTCCCGTATATCGGCATCGCAGATATTGCCTCCAAATTGTATTCCTTTATAGCGACCAATATTGCATAACAACTCACTGCTGCATGATGGGACTTATATCTCAACGTTGCTGAAAAGTAGGGCATCTGTGTGTGTGTGTCATGTGTTTCTATCGTTCCTCTTCGCCCCCAAACACACACACACACACACTTTCTCTCTCTAACGGAAGTGCGTGCTCCAATCGAGTATAAATGATCCATACCGTCTGCCGTAGCGCTGATGTAACAGCTCTGTGATTCATTCTGTGGCAAAGGCACTTAACCAAACTACATGACCATGTAAGGACTGCAGCCACGTTCCCTCTCTCTGTCGCAAATACACACAACCAATCCGCCGGTGGGCTTAAGTGCCAGTGAAGTGGGAAGTACTGAATGAAGCCAAAGTTATAAGCCAATGCTTGCCTTCCCAAAAGAGGACACACACCAACAACAAGCACCTCCTACGGTAGACAACGATGCACCGTTTGGAAAAGTGCTGCCATCGTCGTTTGCGCGGCATCTTATCCCTCCGAGACGCCAGAAAAGAGCCTGTGTCAAAGACATCTGGCTTGCACATCTGCCCAGGCCTCTGTAATCATGTCAGGCTACAGCTGCATGACCATATGACAGAGCCATCAAAGTACACACAAACACCCATGCAACAGAGTGACAGGATTACCATTTTATTAAACATCCGCCACAAATCTTGGGCACAGGGAAGGAGGCGGAGCCAACATTGAAAAAGAGAAGGTCCTCTCATTGCATGAGGCTGCAAATTCGAATTGTCTGCTGTAGGGTTGTAGGCTAAAGCGGTATTTGTATAGTATTACGATACTAATGAATCATATTCAATACTATACCGCCTCCAAAAAGTACCGGTCGCCGGCCCCCCGTCATCGTCACGTCATTGCTGGTTTATGAGCAGAGGAGCATGTTCGGCAGTGCACAATCCCAGAGTACTTACAAGCAGACACAGTGTGTAGACAGAAAATGGAGAACAAACGCATTTTGGCTTAGAAACTAACGATAAAGGTGAAGGTAAAACACTGAAATGCCCTAGGAGGAGGTGCTTTAAGACATGGCTAGGTAGCTAGCGGCTAAAGTGAAGCCCCAGTCGGCAGTGTTTTAGCAACTTCTAAATCACGAATCCTCTGCACTACACACTGTAGCTCACTGGCGTCAAAATGTAAACAAACGCCATTGTTGGATCTTCACCTGACATCCACTGTAATGATACCAAGTACAGGAGCGTATCTAGTCGATACTACTATCAATACGTCAATATTTTGTTTGTATATAAACTCAGGAAATATGTCCTTGGACACATGAGGACGTTGAATATGACCAATGGAGGCTCCTGTAAATACTTGGTATCGGATTGATACCCACATTTGTGGTATCATCCGAAACTAATGTAAAGTATCATTATCCATAAGTTTGTTACGTCTCGTCTCGATTACTGTTACGTATTATTTTCGGGTCTCCCCATGTCTAGCATTAAAAGATTACAGTTGGTACAAAATGCGGCTGCTAGACTTTTGACAAGAACAAGAAAGTTTGATCACATTACGCCTGTACTGGCTCACCTGCACTGGCTTCCTGTGCACTTAAGATGTGACTTTAAGGTTTTACTACTTACGTATAAAATACTACACGGTCTAGCTCCATCCTATCTTGCCGATTGTATTGTACCGTATGTCCCGGCAAGAAATCTGCGTTCAAAAGACTCCGGCTTATTAGTGATTCCTAGAGCCCAAAAAAAGTCTGCGGGCTATAGAGCGTTTTCCGTTCGGGCTCCAGTACTCTGGAATGCCCTCCCGGTAACAGTTCGAGATGCTACCTCAGTAGAAGCATTTAAGTCTCACCTTAAAACTCATCTGTATACTCTAGCCTTTAAATAGACCTCCTTTTTAGACCAGTTGATCTGCCGCTTCTTTTCTTTCTCCTATGTCCCCCCCTCCCTTGTGGAGGGGGTCCGGTCCGATGACCATGGATGAAGTACTGGCTGTCCAGAGTCGAGACCCAGGATGGACCGCTCGTCGGGACCCAGGATGGACCGCTCGCCTGTATCGGTTGGGGACATCTCTACGCTGCTGATCCGCCTCCGCTTGAGATGGTTTCCTGTGGACGGGACTCTCGCTGCTGTCTTGGATCCGCTTGAACTGAACTCTCGCGGCTGTGTTGGAGCCACTATGGATTGAACTTTCACAGTATCATGTTAGACCCGCTCGACATCCATTGCTTTCGGTCCCCTAGAGGGGGGGGGTTGCCCACATCTGAGGTCCTCTCCAAGGTTTCTCATAGTCAGCATTGTCACTGGCGTCCCACTGGATGTGAATTCTCCCTGCCCACTGGGTGTGAGTTTTCCTTGCCCTTTTGTGGGTTCTTCCGAGGATGTTGTAGTCGTAATGATTTGTGCAGTCCTTTGAGACATTTGTGATTTGGGGCTATATAAATAAACATTGATTGATTGATTGATTGAAACAACAGAAAAATAAGTGATTAATAAATTCCAACAGAAGTGTAGATAGAACATGTTAAAAGAGCAAGTAAGCAGATATTAACAGTAAATGATCATTTAGATTAATAATTAATGTTCTACCACTTGTCTTTAATAATTTTGACAAAATAATAAAATGATAAATGACAAAATATGTTACTGTATATGTAGGAGCTTTTGTTTGCTTACTTACTACTAAAAGACAAGTTGTCTTGTATGTTCACTATTTTATTGAAGGACTAAATTGCAATAAGAAACATATGTTTGATGTACGCTAAGATTTTCTGTTAAAATAAAGCCAATAATGCAATTTTTTGTGGTCCCCTTTATTTAGAAAAGTACCGAAATAATTTTGGTACCGGTACCAAAATATTGGCATCGGGACAACACTAGTCTGCTGCACACAACACGATAAAATAATCATAAGTACATTCAACGAGTCTTTTCACAAAATATCAGAATTACTTTCTAAATATGTATTATTGCTGATAACTTTATTAAAAAAGGGGAAACACTTGACTTAATGAGACACTTTTTTGCTAAATTTGTGAAGGTTTTAAAAAAAATAAACAGCACCATTGTACCTCGGTTTTCATTGATATCCTGCTCCGAAAGGTCAGACAAAAACTGAAAACTGAAACACTCAGGTCAGATCTCCACCAGGTGGTTTCGGTTGTCACTGAGGCCCATGCTTTGTCGATCCATCCTCAGTTTTTCTAAGTTACCGCCAATGTTGAATCGATCAATTTTCATAGGTACGGAAGTAGTAGCAGGTACTGTAGCATCTTTTTTTTCACAATGCACTTCTGCCTTTGGTTGACATGTGTGTGTGTGACGATTGCTGATATACGCCTAGTCTCTTACGTGAATGAGATAAATAATATTATTGGATATTTTACGGTAATGTGTTAATAATTTCACACAGAAGTCGCTCCAGAGTATAAGTCGCACCCCTGGCCAAACTATGAAAGAAACTGTGACTTATTATATTTAAGGTTTTACTACTTACGTATAAAATACTACACGGTCTAGCTCCAGCCTATCTTGCCGATTGTATTGTACCATATGTCCCGGCAAGAAATCTGCGTTCAAAAGACTCCGGCTTATTAGTGATTCCTAGAGCCCAAAAAAAGTCTGCGGGCTATAGAGCGTTTTCCGTTCGGGCTCCAGTACTCTGGAATGCCCTCCCGGTATCAGTTCGAGATGCTACCTCAGTAGAAGCATTTAAGTCTCACCTTAAAACTCATCTGTATACTCTAGCCTTTAAATAGACCTCCTTTTTAGACCAGTTGATCTGCCGCTTCTTTTCTTTCTCCTATGTCCCCCCCTCCCTTGTGGACGGGGTCCGGTCCGACGACCATGGATGAAGTACTGGCGGTCCAGAGTCGAGACCCAGGATGGACCGCTCGTCGGGACCCAGGATGGACCGCTCGCCTGTATCGGTTGGGGACATCTCTACGCAGCTGATCCGCCTCCGCTTGAGATGGTCTCCTGTGGACGGGACTCTCGCTGCTGTCTTGGATCCGCTTGAACTGAACTCTCGCGGCTGTGTTGGAGCCACTATGGATTGAACTTTCACAGTATCATGTTAGACCCGCTCGACATCCATTGCTTTCGGTCCCCTAGAGGGGGGGGGTTGCCCACATCTGAAGTCCTCTCCAAGGTTTCTCATAGTCAGTATTTTCACTGGCGTCCCACTGGATGTGAATTCTCCATGCCCACTGGGTGTGAGTTTTCCTTGCCCTTTTGTGGGTTCCTCCGAGGATGTTGTAGTCGTAATGATTTGTGCAGTCCTTTGAGAAATTTGTGATTTGGGGCTATATAAATAAACATTGATTGATTGATTGATTGATTATCCCAAAAAATACGGCACTCACAGCATGTATAAAAAAAACCTTAATGAAGGTGTTTGAATGTGCTTTACATGCGGAATAGCGCAAATACTATTACCTCCAATGATAGCTGACTTTTGCTAGTATTTATCTGTGAGTTAGAATGCATTAATAAAAGAAAAACGTATGTGTTCTTGTCTTACATAAGGATTGTGAATTCAATTTGTTATTCTTAGAATAATTATTTGAAGACCTAATGAACCTATTTGGATTAAGCATTGTGAATGATAGGCACAATCTTTCATAAGTGCAGTTATCCTGCACTTACCCTGAGTTACCCTCACAAAACAGTTCAAACTCAAAGTGTTTTCAAAATACAAAGAAGAAAGATCTTGACAAACGTCGTAAACTTTATTGAAGAATGAGATAATCGTATTCATCTCACCAGAGAATTATAACTTAAATAACTGTTTATTCGTAACAACTTTATTATTTATTGATCAAAGTTGTGGTGTTAAAAATTGAGAACAGATAGTGAACAAACAAAGGTGTTGATAATTTGCCGATTGTATTGTACCATATGTCCCGGCAAGAAATCTGCATTCAAAGGACTCTGGCTTATTAGTGATTCCCAAAGCCCAAAAAAAGTCTGCGGGCTATAGAGCGTTTTCATTTCGGGCTCCAGTACTCTGGAATGCCCTCCCGGTAACAGTTCGAGATGCCACCTCAGTAGAAGCATTTAAGTCTCACCTTAAAACTCATTTGTATACTCTAGCCTTTAAATAGACTCCCTTTTTAGACCAGTTGATCTGCCGTTTCTTTTCTTTTTCTTCTATGTCCCACTCTCCCTTGTGGAGGGGGTCCGGTCCGATCCGGTGGCCATGTACTGCTTGCCTGTGTATCGGCTGGGGACATCTCTGCGCTGCTGATCCGCCTCCGCTTGGGATGGTTTCCTGCTGGCTCCGCTGTGAACGGGACTCTTGCTGCTGTGTTGGATCCGCTTTGGACTGGACTCTCGCGACTGTGTTGGATCCATTATGGATTGAACTTTCACAGTATCATGTTAGACCCGCTCGACATCCATTGCTTTCCTCCTCTCCAAGGTTCTCATAGTCATCATTGTCACCGACGTCACACTGGGTCATTATTGTCACCGATGTCCCACTGGGTGTGAGTTTTCCTTGCCCTTATGTGGGCCTACCGAGGATGTCGTACTGGTTTGTGCAGCCCTTTGAGACACTAGTGATTTAGGGCTATATAAGTAAACATTGATTGATTGATTGATTGATAATTGCTAGGAAATGAAAAGGGGATCAAGTAAAAGGTAAAGTATCACCGATAGTCACACACACACACACTAGGTGTGGGGAAATTATTCTCTGCATTTGACCCATCCCCATGTTCACCCCCTGGGGTTGAGGGAAACAGTGAGCAGCAGTGGTGGCTGTGCTCGACAATTATTTTTGTTGATTTAACCCCCAATTCCAACCCTTGATTCTGAGTGCCAAGCAGGGAGGAAATGGGTCCCACTTTTATAGTCTTTGGTATGCCTTGGCCAAGGTTTGAAACTCATGACCTTCCAGTCTCAGGGCGGACACTCTAACGACAAGGCCACTGAGCATGTCAAATAATATAAGCTCTGCTTCTTCCTACTCTTTTTCAGACATGTTGTAATGAGAAACTGGAAAAATGTGATGTACAATGTTGTAACTGTTTGCATGTCTAAAATACATTCAAACCATTACCATAACCATGTTTTCAAAGCTCCCAGTTTGACCCCCTACACACAGCTAGACCAACTTGCAAAATTATAAGAATTCTGTACCAACAATGACTTTAAACATCAATGACAAACGTTATTTTGCCCAGAAAGGAAACGATTGTGTGTGTAAGGGAAAAGAAGCGTGTGCGGGTTCTGCTCTACACAAGGTTTTTGGAAAGCTGAACTTGCCCTCACTGTGAAATGCTTCAGTTAGTAAAATATGTAGTAGTTGCACACAAGCAGCATGTCGTTCTCCATGGTGCTGAAACAACACAGTCTGAACTGATGACGCAATTCTTTTTAAGACTCAATCCAAACAGAGCATTTTCTGAGTAAATGTGACGCTGGCGGGAAAGCGTTGCCTGTCGGTGGAAGGTACGTGGCGTCCTTTGGCGAAGTCTTGATACACAACATCTGATAACTATGAGGAGCAAAATCTGCGTATACGTAAAGCTCTCCGAGCATCCAGTAGCGACTGACATGCCAAAACGATTTCGCGGATTCTGCCTGGAGGCCAACAGGAAGCACTCTTAAATGATATGGGCCTATAACTCAGGCCGAGGCCACTGTAGCACGAGGCGGCCGTGCGTAAGAGTGTTCACATGGCGGGATCAAAGCAATGGAAACATCGCTGGAGCGCCAAGATTTGCTCATGCACTAACCCCTTGGATGAACGCGTCATTGTTGTCATGTCAACAAATGTATGAACCTCCCTTCTCTCTCTGTGTCGGTACCTGTTTGAAGGAACTCTCCTGAAGGAATAAATAAAGTACTATCTATCTATCTACATACTTCACACCAGGGTTCCCCAAACTTTTTGACCAGGGGGCCGCATTGGGTTAAAAAAATTTGGCCAGGGGCCGGGCTGTATATGTATATATATATATATATATATATATATATATATATATATATATATATATATATACATATATATATATATATATATACATATATATATATATATATATATATACATATATACATATATATATATATATATATACATATATATATATATATATACATATATACATATATATATATATACATATATACATATATATATATATACATATATACAGATATATATATATATATATATATATTTATATATATATATATACATATATATATATACACTGTACAGGCCAAAAGTTTCGACACACCTTCTCATTCATGACTATTGACATGACATTGTAGATTGTCACTGAAGGCATCAACACTATGCACATGAAGTGAAAGCCATTTCAGGGACTACCTCTTGAAGCTCATCGAGAGAATGCCAAGAGTGTACAAAGCAGTAATCAGAGCAAAGGGTGGCTATTTGAAAGAAACTATACAACGTATATACATATATGTATATGTATATATATATATATATATATATATATATATAATATATATATACTAGGGGTGGGCAAATTAATGCGTTAATTATGAGTTAACTCATCAATCTATTAACGCCGACAATTATTTTATCGCACATTTGCGTATGTTGTTTACATGCTTTTATTTTGTTAACGCCTTTTCTTAACAAGATGGCGTCGAGGGGCTCTTGGTGAAGATGCAACATTTGGCAAAAATACCGGACAATTCTGCAAATTTCATGGCTGGCTTACAGCGTGGTCACTCCGGGATCACTTACGACCGCCAGACAATTCTGGATGTGGATAGATCGGGCCGTTTTGGACTGAATGACGCGTGCTCGCTAGACCGGCTAGCTAGCATGGGAATACTTTGCCAGCTACATCCAGCGGCCTGTGAAACAACGGAGTATATGTGTTGTCTGTCTATTTATGAATAATGCAGACGAGGCGTGTTGGCTGAGTTCTTAACGTTTGCTTTCAGAGCGTGCATATCACAACATACAAGATGCCGTCATGGCGACACAATCTATACCGGGCTACCGCGCATGCTCGTCACTCCTGTTGCATGCTGGGTAGGGTAGTTCTTTTTTTCCCTGGCTCATAACATCACAATATAGTACCATGTATATGCGTTCAGTTTATCAAAGCACCAAGCAAACAATCGGAAAATTCCCATCATATCAATTCCTAGATATGGTCATAATTATTTTAAGTGCACTACGCAGAATAAACACAACATTATTAATATTGCTACTACGGATAATTTGATCAAAAATTCCCTAAAACAGCCCACTACCTATAATATAGTTTTTTTTAAACATAAGATCCCCGATAAAAAAAATGTTTCTGCTGTTACCTCAGAAATTGCCTGTTCGGATGTTATGATTGTGGCTCAGAGATTTGTATGTAGATTATATTTATTTTTCCATAACAAACAGGATAACTTAAATACCCTGGCAGTGGTAATAATAAGCTTAAATGTTTGTATTTACATTTTTTGAGTTGATTTTCATAAAATATGCTATTTAACTGCCACTGTTTAACAAGGACTGATTTAAATTGTGTTTGCACAACAAATGTTTTGGCGCTTTTGTTCATGTGGGGAATATTCCAATAAAGGTGCACTACACACTACTTTTGAATTCATTATTGGGCTTTGCATATACAATGCAGTTAATCGCGATTAATCAGAGAAAAGTGCAATTAACTTCGATTAAAATTTTTTATCGTTGCCCAGCCCTAATATATACATACATATATACACATACATAAATATATATATTTATATATATATATATATAATATTAATTATATTAATTATTCATTATTAAGTACTTATTAATGCCTTATTCTGCCTGGCCTTATTATACAACCAGTAAGCCATAAACTAAGAGTCTTCCCTAAATAACCTCAAAATCATTGCTTATTATAGTAAGTAAGTAAGTTGTTCGTATATGATTCTCCCTTTAATACCACTTTAATGAATATGGTCTGTTCAAAACATAACCCTAATCCTCATCTTAACCCTATCCCCTAACTTTAAATTAAGTGTTTGTTGCTTAGAATATGTTCCCCTAGTGTCCAAATAACTCAAAATATATCTTAGTTACTTAATTATAAAGAAAATATAATTCACCAAAATATGTTCCCCATACTAAAGTGCTACCTCATTTTTAAACAATATGATTTTTTCCATTTTTTCCGAAGGACAGCTGTGAAAGTGAGTACATACTTTGAAAGCTGGGTATGGCATGAATGATTAATGTGTTCTTTCCCCATGTCAGCAGCTGCAGAGACTTGGAGAAGAGGAGTGACCCGAAACAACACTAGCAGCCTCATCAGACACTGTATTGTAATTTGACATGCGTGTACAGCAGCTAGGTTTGTAAATGAATAATTGGATCAACTACAGTCATTCATCCAGCAACATGACCGTCATTGTGCATGTTCAAGAAAGTGTTTTAAATGTGGGGGGAAAAAAATCAGGCTGTGTCATTGGGCTACATACACAAAGTGTTTTCTGGTCAACTCCTCCTTTCCTCTGTCCAATTATTACTCAATCAGCACTTGGCACTATTCCAAAAGAGATTTTTGGAATTTTCATATAACAGAAAAGTCCACTAATCCCCATTCCAAACATCCAACCACTCCCGTTACATAAGAGAGGGACATACGTATTAGTATGCTGTCATAGACTTTTATAAAACCCTGCTGGGTTTGTTATTCTCGTCTGGCACTGGGAAAATACACAAATGAGCTGGAATTAAACTGTCGGTATTAATTACCGGTACATGTTTCACTGTGCAGAAAACCTCCTCAAACTAACGCCAAGACAGGCAGGTCGAACAAGTGACAGACAACAGGAGACACAGACAGTAAAGCAGATGTACGACAGACTGGTGGTAAGACGGGCTTGCAAGTTCAACCCTGGTCAAATCAGTTGAAAGCTAAACCTCAGTAAATCGCTGCGTAGCGCCATCATCCATTTACAGGATTTCGCTTGAGGCCTTTTTTTCTTCCTCAGTTTGTCAGATTTCCATTTGAAAATTATTAATCTGCTAAAAAAAAAAAATATTGAAAAAGTCCCACAGTATTATGTGAGTAAGCTGCTGTCCTTAACGTGCATAAACAGCCACCACAGTTTGTCAAACAGTGTTCATTTTCCAATTGTTCCAACAGTAAATCATCAAAAAGACAGTGAGGTCTGATTAAAATAATAATAATATAAAATTACTTGATACAAGCCTATACTGAACAGGTTGTGCAATATTGCAGTGCAAAAATAAATTGTTCTCCAATATCAATAAACAAAAAAGCCATTCCTTAGTAATGAGTAGAAAAAAAAATAACAGCTTCATCACACATGGAGTCTATTTTTGTACAGTACTTGAGAGCTGCTTGCTTTGCAGAATATGTTAACAATTTGTTTTGAATGCATTTGCTTAGCTTTTTCAAATATTTGATTCCTCGCGTTATTTATTAATGTTGCTGTCTCCCTTTTTGCCAACTAGCAGTCTTCTTGTCACATTTTCTGCACTGATTGTTTGGCAGTCGTTCAAAATAGCCTGGCTCCAAGTTCTTTCAGGTAGGTTTGTCATGTCTTTCTGGCACAGTAATAAAAATAATAATAAGGAATTTGCTTTATTTAGCATTTTTTCTTAGCGACGCAAAGCGTGTGACACTGAGCATAGCAACACAATTTGATGACCTATGCATTTAACACATGATTAGATCCAGAGACAGTGTATTGGGACAGCAGTACCTAACAGACAGGATCCTAAATACATTATCATTCCATGTAAACAATGGAAAGAAAGATGCAAACAATTATTCTTTCTCCAGCTTTTAAAGAAACGTTAGTGTGACGATTGCGTGGAATCGTGATGCGGGTTAATTCTCTCTTGATGCAGTCGGGCTCGGACACAGCGTGGAGGTAAGAAACAATGATTCATTTTAAAATATAAATCAGACCAAGAAAAAGAAAAACTTGCACAAGGCACAAAAGGTAAACAAAAAGAGCTAGCATGGGAGCTAGAAAAACAAAGGCATAGAGCGGAACCTAGCAAGTAGAAAACTGGTTACCAGAATTGGGAATCAAGGTCGTCATTGTTGTGCGAACACAAACTAGGAAGTAAGAACGAGTGAACAAAGAAGCCAGGCTTAAATCAAGGCAGTGATTAACAAAAACAGGTGTGCGTCTGGAAACCGCGGCAGGTGAAAATAATACCTTACTATGGTGACAGAACAAACAAGAAAGTGCAACCAGGAACTAAGTAAGGCAAACATTAGCAGAACATAATACACAAAAAACTCAAAACCTGAACATGATATGATCCGGGCAGCGGATCATAACCATTAGGGCAATTTCAACCCCTAAAAATAAGATTGTGTTGACAACAGCTGCTGACATAGTCCTGTCATGAACAGGGTAAGGAGCCCCTTTCAGTGAGCTGGAGTAAACCCCAGCTGACTTTGGGAAAAAGGCAAGGAAATCCTCGACCAGTCATTCACATGACGAGTATTTATTATGAAGATAAACTTAATGTACCAACAGAATGGAAAAACAAGCTGACTGTATATGTTTGATTGTGTTTCATTGTACACATTAAACCATTTCAATTGTATTTAAAATTCGCAATATAAAAACAAAATACATAAAAATACTGTCTAAACATCACAAAATGCCAAAAATTCACAAAGACATTTTACATTTTCTGCTCCGAATGTCTTTGGCTATTTCCATTTGATACGGAGGGATGACATCATGGTGGGAACGTTTAAGCACTGTGATCTTATCATCAGATCAGTCGTACTGGAAATATGCAAACATTTAAAAGAGATGTACTGTCTATCATTCACAATCCTTATGTGAGGCATGAAAACTTATATTTTTCTTTTTTTTTTTTGCATTCTAAATCGTAAATAAATAATTAAATAAAAAGTCAGCTAACAATTGAGTCAATGTGGGCTCTCTATTTTGCCAACAAAGCTCGCTAAATAACCATCCAAAACCCGTCAACAATACTCTACAATAAATACATCTTGTGACCTGAATATGTAGGTATTGCTTTTTTTTTTTTTAAAGCTCAAATAAATCATTTGATTTAAACTGAATATGTAACCAAATATTAGCGATATTGTTATTATAAGCGCTAACGCAGACAAACTATTTTTAGTGGCGCGTTGATAACAGAGAGCCAACTAGTAGCTTATGCTGCTGTATGTCCTGCTGCTGCCGCTGCTGCTACTGCATTGCATCTTGGCTCGTCAAAGTTAGCCTAGAATATAAATCATGCCTCTCATTTGGATATTAGGATGATTTATCCATGAATTTAGAAGTTGTTCATCTGTGACATTCAATTTATACACCGAGATAGAGACAAACACACACAACCGAAAACAGTGTCTGCAGGGAGCCTTTTCCTTGTTAACCCTTCGTGTGGATCTTCATCTAAACTGGAAGATAAGAACATCAGTTGTCAGCCTAATGAAAGCAGACATTGTACAGTAAGTGATCGCTTTATTATGTTTGTAGTTTGTATTTCTTGTTTAGCACTTAGCAATACTGCTACATGATGCTCAGTGTTTCACCAAAGCTGGGTCTGTTTAGGACAACGTGTAGATCATCCTCCTTTTGTTCAAATAAGTATAAGATTCTGGATGATCACTTTCCCCAAATAATTAGTGTTGGCTCACAGAAAGTTTGCATGATGAGTAGTGTTGTTGGTGATGAAGGGATCAGTGGTTCCCACCCCTACGTTAAGGATCAGGTACTGTAGCTTGCTTTCTCATTAGTGAAGTGAAGTGAATTATATTTATGTAGCGCTTTTCTCTAGTGACTCAAAGCGCTTTACATAGTGAAACTCAAAATCTAAGTTACATTTGAACCAGTGTGAGTGGCACTGGGAGCAGGTGGGTAAAACGTCTTGCCCAAGGACACAGCGGCATTGACTAGGATGGCTGAAACGGGGATCGTAACTGGAACCCTAAAGTTGCTGGCACGGGCGCTCTACCAACCGAGCTATAGCGCCCCTCTTAGCTCTCAAAATGGCTTAGGAAACTCTGTGAAATTGATACTATTTTGATCATATGTATTTGCTCACAAACTTATTCGGTGTCGTGAATCAGATATATATGATAACAGCTTCACTATAGAGGCAACTTGTTTTTGCGCTATATTGGTATACTTGAATGAACTTATACTCCACACCCTCCTGAGAACTAGCACCAACGGCAGTGGACATTTGTGTCTTGCATAACAGGGCTATTTTTTTCCAAATTTGTAACTTTTGAAAAAGAAATAGACCAAAACCAAAAGTCCGTTGCATTGGACGCTGGTTCCCAGGGGGGTAGGAATGGGTACTATCCGCATTTGTACCATTTCCCGGTACATGGGAGTCAATTGTAACTATTTGACATACTTTTGTGTATGTGCTGAATGCTGACGTGGTAATAAATGTTAATTTGAATAACAACAAAATGTTACTTTTTATTTGTTTAACATTTCAAACTGAACTGTTAATGATAATTGTGCGGTCCAGTTCTTATCAAATTGAGAACTTTTTTTTTTTTTATCTATTTGAAAATTAGTTTAAGTTTGTCCTAAATGTGATTTTGTAGTGAGGAAGTAGTTTTTGTCATTAAGTTGAATATGCCAGTCTTGCATTTTGTTAAGCCCCACAATAAATGGGTTGTACTTGTATAGCGCTTTTCTACCTTCAAGGTACTCAAAGCGCTTTGACATTACTTCCACATTTACCCATTCACACACACATTCACACACTGATGGAGGGAGCTGCCATGCAAGGCGCCAACCAGCACCCATCAGGAGCAAGGGTGAAGTGTCTTGCTCAGGACACAACGGACGTGACGACGTTGGTACTAGGTGGGATTTGAACCAGGGACCCTCGGGTTGCGCACGGCCACTCTCCCACTGCGCCACGCCGTCAATGTAGTCAAACTCTACTTACTTACTTATTACTTACACTTATTACACACTAGCATTTGAACTGTAACAATCTTGTTAGCTGTAGTTTTCATCACCGAATTAGAAACCCGATTTAAAATGGCAAATGCTAATGTAAATGGTATATCCAAAATAAATTCTAAATAGAGCATTGTAAAAAGTGGAACTTTACTTGTGAGCACTGTCTATCACGTACACTTGCTTTGCTTGCATTTGAAAATTGCAACATTACTTAGAGCAGGGGTTTCAAACCGGTAGCTCACCGGGTCAAAAAATGAACTCTCAGTATTTTTACAACTGTTCAATTCAGACATGATGCCTCAATTTACTGACAAATTACCACAAAATATCACAAAGACAGAGACAGCACTGTTTGAGTAGAGATTTGCCTCCTAAATAAAGTACAATTTAAATGTTGCCAGTCGTATAAAAAGAACAACAAATGTTTTCCTTTTGTAAAAGTGGCTTGAATAGTGATGTAAAAAAAATGCACTAGAAATAAATGCATAGTGAATTACAATATATGTTGTTGTTGACTATGTTAATACAAAAAGTGAGTTAGAGATACCAGCTTTTTCCTAATGGTCTGGCACACCCCTGATCTATTGAGACAGTCCACTATGAATACGCCGATTTGCCCGCCAAGCGCTTAAACCTGCGCCATCTGCGATTAGACATGACGTCACAGGCAAACAAAAGATTTTATATATGATAACGTTTGATTTTATGGGAATTGGCACCCAGTGGTGCCGACGGAATTCGGTCAGTACCTAAAAAAACACCAAATTCAATCAATCAATCAATCAATGTTTACTTATATAGCCCTAAATCACTAGTGTCTCAAAGGGCTGCACAAACCACCACGACATCCTCGGTAGGCCCAAATAAGGGCAAGGAAAACTCACACCCAGTGGGACATCGGTGACAAAAATGACCCAGTGGGACGTCGGTGACAATGATGACTATGAGAACCTTGGAGAGGAGGAAAGCAATGGATGTCGAGCGGGTCTAACATGATACTGTGAAAGTTCAATCCACAATGGATCCAACACAGTCGCGAGAGTCCAGTCCAAAGCGGATCCAACACAGCAGCGAGAGTCCCGTTCACAGCGGAGCCAGCAGGAAACCATCCCAAGCGGAGGCGGATCAGTAGCGCAGAGATGTCCCCAGCCGATACACAGGCAAGCAGTACATGGCCACCGGATCGGACCGGACCCCCTCCACAAGGGAGAGTGGGACATAGAAGAAAAAGAAAAGAAACGGCAGATCAACTGGTCTAAAAAGGGAGTCTATTTAAAGGCTAGAGTATACAAATGAGTTTTAATGTGAGACTTAAATGCTTCTACTGAGGTGGCATCTCGAACTGTTACCGGGAGGGCATTCCAGAGTACTGGAGCCCGAACGGAAAACGCTCTATAGCCCGCAGACTTTTTTTGGGCTTTGGGAATCACTAATAAGCCGGAGTCCTTTGAACGCAGATTTCTTGCCGGGACATATGGTACAATACAATCGGCAAGATAGGATGGAGCTAGACCGTGTAGTATTTTATACGTAAGTAGTAAAACCTTAAAGTCACATCTTAAGTGCACAGGAAGCCAGTGCAGGTGAGCCAGTACAGGCGTAATGTGATCAAACTTTCTTGTTCTTGTCAAAAGTCTAGCAGCCGCATTTTGTACCAACTGTAATCTTTTAATGCTAGACATGGGGAGACCCGAAAATAATATGTTACAGTAGTCGAGGCGAGACGTAACAAACGCATGGATAATGATCTCGGCGTCTTTAGTGGACAGAATGGAGCGAATTTTAGTGATATTACGGAGGTGAAAGAAGGCCGTTTTAGTAACGCTTTTAATGTGTGCCTCAAAGGAGAGAGTTGGGTCGAAGATAACACCCAGATTTTTTACCGTGTCGCCTTGTTTAATTGTTTGGTTGTCAAATGTTAGAGTTGTATTATTAAATAGAGTTCGGTGTCTAGCAGGACCGATAATCAGCATTTCCGTTTTTTTGGCGTTGAGTTGCAAAAAGTTAGCGGACATCCATTGTTTAATTTCATTAAGACACGCCTCCAGCTGACTACAATCCGGCGTACCAATCCCTACATGAGGGCGCAGTACAGTGATTTGGGCTGTTTTGACTTCATGCCGGCTCTTTGTCTCGGGGATAAGTGCTGTCAGCCCTTCGTTCAGGGTTTCCCCAGGCTAAATTGGGGCCTTAAGAAAAAGTACATCAAACTCGAATTTATTTCAATGCATGTTTTCTACTAAAATTACTTCATGGGATAGGTTGATTGGCAATACTGAAAATTGGCCCTAGTGTGTGAATGTTTTCTGTCTATCTGTGTTGGCCCTGCGATGAGGTAGCGACTTGTCCATGGTGTACCCCGCCTTCTGCCCAAATGCAGCTGATATTGGCTCAAGCATCCCCCGCGATTTCGAAAGGGACAAGTGGTAGAAAATGGATGGATGGATGGAAATTGTTTTAGTGAAAAATAAGAATTTTAACATCATTGAAAGCTGAATATATAAACCTTCCTAACTCAACCCCAACCAGAATTTGAACACAGTAGAGCTGTTTTTCATGACTAGCACTAACAATGCGACACAGGAGCCAGTCGGACTATTTGGGGAAATTTGCCAGTATATCCTTATTACTAGAAGAGCAGGAAGGGGCTAGGAATATGTTTGTGGTAAAACTTAATATGAAGCTCCCTGTAGTTCATTACTCATAATAATAATAATGGATTAGATTTGCACTTTTCTAGAAACTTAAGGCGCTGCACAGAGAAGTGAGAACCAATCATTCATTCACTCCATATTCACACCTGGTGGTGGTAAGCTACATTTGTAGCCACAGCTCTCCCGTCGAAAGGCAAAACCCTGTAACTCAATTTTGGTCAAAACTGAGCTGACAATAATTTTGGAGTTCCTAGAAAATGGATGGATGGAGGTGATATGCTTTACATTAGTGTATGCGATATTGTAATTTGTTCCGTAAGTAAGCTGTTACGCGCATGGCAGGACCTAGCAACTACCACATAACCGCGTAGATACAACAGAAAAACCTAGTACCTCAAGGGACCAATCGGAGCTTCTTTGTCAGTCGCCTTATTGTCTTTATTGAGACATTTGCACGAATGGGGGCCGACGGTCAACCTGATTATGTGATATTATGGCACGGGGGGATATTTGGAGGATTGGCCCAGGACGTTGCAAGCACCTTCGCTAAATGTATTGTTCTTGATTCTTCCTCTTGCATACTCTTTTGGGCAGATAACTGTGGAGGTCAAAATAAAAACTGGACGCTCTACGCTCAATGTGCAAACGCAGAATGGGGCCCACCCGAGATTGTGATAAAATATCTGGAGAAAGGGCACATGTTCATGAGAGCAGATTCAATCCATGGCTCAATCGGCAAGATAATGAAAGCTCAAGAAAACATCTATACGTTTGATGACTTTGTAGATCTTTGTAAGACAGCATCAAGATAGATTGGTTTTCCTTTGTTTTCTCAAAATCAGCTAGAAGTGAGTTACTAGGTTTTGCCTTTGGACGGGAGAGCTGCCCTGGGGTAGACCTATGGCCCCTCCGGCCACCACCCATCAGTGTGGGCGGCACTGGGGGAAAGTGTGAAGTGTCCTGGGACACTTCACACTTCAAGGACCCAACGGCAGGGATTCGGATGGCAAGAGACGGTAAGTGAACCTGCAACCGTCCGGTTTCTGGCATGGCTGCTGTACCCACCACAACATGCCACCCCATTTTACATACATTTTACATGCGCTTCTTCACGCACAATGGACTTTCCCACAGATCGTGGGGCCCTACGCGCAGTGCGGTAACCCTGCCCTGGTTAATGCCTTTATTTTCATTGGCCTAAGGCAGTGGTTCTCAAGCTTTTTTCAGTGATGTACCCCCTGTGAATATTTTTTTAATTCAAGCACCCCCTAATCAGAGCAAAGTATTTTTGGTTGAAAAAAAGAGATAAAGAAGTAAAATACAGCACTATGTCATCAGTTTCTGATTTATTAAATTGTATAACAGTGCAAAATATTGCTCATTTGTAGTGGTCTTTATTGAACTATTTGGAAAAAAAGATATAAAAATAACTAAAAACGTGTTGAAAAATAAACAAGTGATTCAATTCTAAATAAAGATTTCTACACATAGAAGCAATCATCAACTTAAAGTGCCCTCTTTGGGGATTTTAATAGAGATCCATCTGGATTCATGAACTTAATTCTAAACATTTCTTCACAAAAAAAGAAATCTTTAACATCAATATTTATGGAACATGTCCACAAAAAAATCTAGCTGTCAACACTGAATATTGCTTTGTTGTATTTTTTTTCACAGTTTATGAACTTACATTCATATTTTGTTGAAGTATTATTCAAAAAATATATTTATAAAAGATTTTTGAATTGTTGCTATTTTTACAATATTTTTGAAAAATCTCACGTACCCCTTGGCATACCTTCAAGTACCCCCAGGGGTACGCGTACCCCCATTTGAGAACCACTGGCATAAGGGGCTGGTGTGGTTCCAACAAATGAGCTCTACCTCCGCAACAAGTGGCCCAGTAAATAAATGTGTTGTACTTGTATAGGGCTTTTCTACCTTCAGGGTACTCAAAGCGCTTTGACACTACTTCCACATTTACCCATTCACACACACATTCACACACTGATGGAAGGAGCTGCCATGCAAGGCGCCAACCAGCACCCATCAGGAGCAAGGGTGAAGTGTCTTGCTCAGGACACAACGGACGTGACGAGGTTGGTACTAGGTGGGATTTAAACCAGGGACCCTCGGGTTGCGCACGGCCACTCTTCCACTACGCCACGCCGTCCCTGAAATGAGGAAGGTGACCGAAAAAAACAAAAACAATTGCATGGAAATGCTCCATATAAAAGCACCAATGTCTAAATCAAGCACGACAGCTGTCATATTAATATCAAAGAAAAATATTTATTTTTTAAAATCTTAGACACTACAGAAAACGAGGCCTGGCCCATGTGATCACGTTCCAACCACGGTGACCAGAGGAAGAAGAAGATAATCTCTTCCAGTCCCACAGTGGAGAGATTTAAGTCGCAACAGGGATTCAGCCTCCTTTTTGAGGACATTTCTACAAGTGCAGGGAGGAGCCCATCTCAGCTCTGATGCTGCTGGATACACACCTTGTAATACTTGTATTTGACAAGTAATTGATTTTCAAGCAATTTCTATTTCAGCCTGTGTTTTTCTCCCTTATGTATGACACACTAAGGCATTTTACAACCAAGCGCCACCACGTCATCCACTTCATTTCTGTCTGCTCGCTTCAGTTTGATTTGTTGCTCTGAATCACTTCACATTCTAGAGTGGCGCAATCACTCTGACTTTATTATAAGACAGGACGTTCGGTAAATTTGTTCCGTTTTTTTTTTCTTAACTCTGCATTCACTGGGGATGCTTATTTGCTGCGGCTGTGTGGTTGTATTAGGACAGTGGTTCTCAAATGGGGGTACGCGTACCCCTGGGGGTACTTGAAGGTTTGCCAAAGGGTACGTGAGATTTTTTTTTAAATATTCTAAAAATAACAACATTTAAAAAATCCTTTATAATATATATTCATTGAATAATACTTCAACAAAATATGAATGTGAGTTCATAAACTGTGAAAAGAAATACAACAATGCAATATTCAGTGTTGACAGCTAGATTTTTTTGTGGACATGTTCCATACATATTGATGTTAAAGATTTCTTTTTTTGTGAAGAAATGTTTAGAATTAAGTTGATGAATCCAGATGGATCACTATTACAATCCCCAAAGAGGGCACTTTAAGTTGATGATTACTTCTATGTGTAGAAATCTTGATTTATAATTGAATCACCTGTTTATTTCTCAACAAGTTTTGAGTTATTTTTATATCTTTTTTTCCAAATAGTTCAAGAAAGACCACTACAAATGAGCAATATTTTGCACTGTTATACAATTTAATAAATCAGAAACTGATGACATAGTGCTGTATTTTACTTCTTTATCTCTTTTTTACAACCAAAAATGCTTTGCTCTGATTAGGGGGTACTTGAATTAAAAAAATGTTCACAGGGGGTACATCGCTGAAAAAAGGTTGAGAACCACTGTATTAAGATGTCAGACACAACAAGTGACTACTCTAATCTCTAGCTGTTATGACTGCGTAACACAGTAACAGTAATAATCTGCTTCTCTACGGCTCTCTTCCTCATTGTGTGTGTGTGTGTGTGTGTGTGTGTGTGTGTGTGTGTGTGTGTGTGTGTGTGTGTGTGTGTGTGTGTGTGTGTGTGTGTGCACGTGGATTGTAATCAGTCAGCTTAGCTCCTCATCTCAGTAAACACCATTAGCCCGGAAGGCCAAGCCAGCCAATCAGAACCCGGTGTGGCCCGCATAGTAGCCAATAGCAGCAAGGTACCGAGTCTCTCGTGACACGCTGACCTGCTGCACATCGGTGTGCGTTGCTATGGAAACCTACTGTACTGTGCAAGAGCGGCGCTGTGGAAATGCAGTGGGCTGAGAGAGGAGAGAGAAAAGTGGGAGGAGAACAAACGTAGGAGAGGAGTAAAAGGCAAACAGCGACAACAACTCTGACTAACATCAGATAGGTGGGTGGGACTTTCGGCCAGGTGACCAAAGTGAAGCTGGACGCAACGAGGGAGCTCACTCGAGGCTGTACAATTACTATACAATTAGGAAAAAAATAGTGAATTGAAGCAACAACAGAATAAAAAAATCAAAAAGATGCCAAGTGTAGTCCTGTATAATAACCAGCCTGCATCAGTGCATCATCATATTAGTGTAAAGGTTGTCCAAGCTTCAAAGATGCCATGGGCGAGGCCCAAACATCAACATTAAAGGAGTTGTTTCGTACTGGCAATTTGTGCACTAATTTCATGGTTTCTGAACCTAAAAACGATGTCTACAGATTAGCATACTTGCCAACCTTGAGATCTGAATGCGGGAGAAAAATAAATAATCCGTTCATGAATGAGTATATCGGTTCGGCTACCGTGTTCAATGGAGAAGTCTGATCTACACAATTTGCAGGCAGCATACCCCTTTCCTTTCGAGCTGTCCTGGATGACCGGAAATAATTTTTTCAATCATTTTGTAACTTTTTCTTCTTACTCGTCGTCACCATGTCTTTTCTTCATTCTTCTGCTTTGTCTCTATATTGTTTTTGGACATTACTACTTGCCGTAGTTTTGAAGCAATGCATGATGGGAATCCGGATGTTGTGTGTCAGTTTATTAACGTGCCGGCTGGAATAAACACAGGCTGAGAAATAGCTCCGTGCCTGCCTACTTTATGGGTTATAGATAAACCTATGGATAAAGGAGACATATATAATAGTCTCCTTTTGAGGTGAGACTGGACGCTAAAGTAGCTTAAGGCACGCCCCCACTGTTGTTGTCCGGTTGGAAATCTGGAGAAATTCGGGAGAATGGTTGAAATTCGGGAGTGTCCTGGGAAAATCGGGAGGGTGGGCAAGTATGGAGATTAGTCTTGTCCGGATACCAATACTTTGGTACTGGTACCGGTACCAAAATTATTTCGATACATTTCAATACTTTTCTAAATAAAGGGGACCACAAAAAAATAAAAAATAAATCTCAGGGTACATTAAACATATGTTCCTTATTGCAATTTTGTCCTTACATAGAATAGTGAACATACAAGACAACTTGTCTTTTAGTAGTAAATAAGCCAACAAAGGCTCCTGATTTAGTCTGCTGACATATGCAGTAACATATTGTGTCATTTATCATTCTATTATTTTGTCAAAATTATTAAGGACAAGTGGTAGAAAATGAATTATTAATATACTTGTTCATTTACTCTTAATATTTGCTTGCTTTCTCTTAGAACATGTTCTATCTTCACTTCTGTTAAAATGTAATAATCACTTATTCTTCTGTTGTTTGGATGCTTCGCATTAGTTTTGGATGATACCACAAATTTGGGTATCAATCCGATACCAAATCGTTCCAGGATCGTACATAGGTCATATTCAAAGTCCTCATGTGTCTAAATTAGATTTTGTGATGCCAAAAAAATATCGACGTAATCATAGTAGTATCGACTACGCTCCTGTACTTTGGTATCATTACAGTGAATGTCAAGTGTAGATCCTCCAATGGCGTTTGTTTACATTGTGACGCCGGTGAGCTACAGTGTGTAGTGAAACATGTTTAGCTATTTCTCGTCTTGCAGGGATGATACTTGTAAGAAACATACTTTATTTGTCGCCATGGAGGCGAGGATTATTGATTTAGAAGTAGCTAAAACACTGCCGACTGCGGCTGAACTTTAGCCACTAGCAAGTGAAGTTAATTATCCATCCATCCATTTCCTACCGCTTATTCCCTTTCGGGGTCGCGGGGGGCGCTGGCGCCTATCTCAGCTGCAATCGGGCGGAAGGCAGGGTACACCCTGGACAAATCGCCACCTCATCGCAGGGCCAACACAGATAGACAGACTACATTCACACTCACATTCACACACTAGGCATGTATAATGTTCTGATATGATTGGAAGTAGCATGTGTTTGTATTTGGTCACATAATCCTTTCAAAGCATTCTTCCACTAAGGTCAAAGTGCACAGGTCTATCACCGGCACTGTCGAGAGTGTCCACAGGAGATTGGAAATCCCACAAGAATGTAGGTGTCAGGTTTAAGGGGAAATTTAAAGACATTAGCAACACCTGGTAGAAGGTCCACAGATAGGGACAGAGGGTTGGAGTCGGAGGTCACTGGACTCAAATCGATCACAGGAGATAGCTTGACTAGTCAAGTAAATACGCTGGGTGGTATGCAGACTGCAGGGTTTTCCCACACATTCATTTATTTGTGGCGGCCCGCCACGAAAGAATTACGGCCGCCACAAATAAAAAAAATACAAATTTAAAAAAAGGTTTTAAAAAATTCAGCTTTTGACTCGCTTGACCACTCATAAAAGCAATGGGACTCTGTCTGTGAATGGAGCTTGTAGTTACATATTATACGAATATGTAAATATTATATAAATATGTATATAAATATATACATAAAGTGTTGTAATTATATTCCAACTCTGCGTTCTTCTTGGTCTTCGCCGCCACCGCCGCCGCCCGACCACACCACCACAAATAGATGCCTGACCTGTGGGAAACACTGGACTGTCCAGTAGCAAGATTAGACCCACAAGGAGAGGGGGTCTACAAAAAATGGTATTTAAGCACAGTGTTCCGACAGGACAGCAGAATGAAGGGATTCGGCCCACTTCTTCTCCTAGAGCTGCAGCTCTAGTCCGAGGCTCGCTGAAACAACTAAAGCTTTTTGTTCGACGATTCCTCTTGTTTTATCAATCAATCAATCAATCAATGTTTACTTATATAGCCCTAAATCACTAGTGTCTCAAAGGGCTGCACAAACCACTACGACATCCTCGGTAGGCCCACATAAGGGCAAGGAAAACTCACACCCAGTGGGACATCGGTGACAATAATGACCCAGTGGGACATCGGTGACAATGATGACTATGAGAACCTTGGAGAGGAGGAAAGCAATGGATGTCGAGCGGGTCTAACATGATACTGTGAAAGTTCAATCCACAATGGATCCAACACAGTCGCGAGAGTCCAGTCCAAAGCGGATCCAACACAGCAGCGAGAGTCCCGTTCACAGCGGAGCCAGCAGGAAACCATCCCAAGCGGAGGCGGATCAGCAGCGCAGAGATGTCCCCAGCCGATACACAGGCAAGCAGTACATGGCAACTGGATCGGACCGGACCCCTTCCACAAGGGAGAGTGGGACATAGAAGAAAAAGAAAAGAAACGGCAGATCAACTGGTCTAAAAAGGGAGTCTATTTAAAGGCTAGAGTATACAAATGAGTTTTAAGGTGGCTCATCACCCATCACACGACCATCAAATATACAACACTAGCTAGTAGGGATGTCCGATAATGGCCTTTTTGCCGTTATCCGATATTCCGATATAGTCCAACTCTAAATTACCGATTCCGATATCAACCGATACCGATATATACAGTCGTGGAATTAACACATTATTATGCCTAATTTTGTTGTGATGCCCCGCTGGATGCATTAAACAATGTAACAAGGTTTTCCAAAATAAATCAACTCAAGTTTTGAAAAAAGTGCCAACATGGCACTGCCATATTTATTATTAAAGTCACAAAGTGCATTATTTTTTTTAACATGCCTCAAAACAGTAGCTTGGAATTTTGGACATGCTCTCCCTGAGAGAGCATGAGGAGGTTGAGGTGAGCAGGGTTGATGGGATAGGGGTAGGGGGGGGGAGTGTATATTGTAGCGTCCCGGAAGGGTTAGTGCTGCAAGCGGTTCTGGGTATTTGTTCTGTTGTGTTTATGTTGTGTTACGGTGCGGATGTTCTCCCAAAATGTGTTCTTCATTCTTGTTTGGTGTGGGTTCACTTGCATTCACTTGTGTGTGTGAAAAGCCGTAGATATTATGTGATTGGGCCGGCACGCAAAGACAGTACCTTCAAGGTTTATTGGCGCTCTGTACTTCTCCCAACGTCCATGTACCACTCCGTACGGCGGCGTTCTAAAAAGTCATAAATTTTCCTTTTTGAAACCGATACTGATAATTTCCGATATTACATTTTAAAGCATTTTGTCGGACGACTCTACTAGCTGGCCATGTCTTAAAGCACCTCTTCCAGTGGGCGTTGCAGTGTTATAACTTCACCTTTATCATTAGTTTTTAAGCCAAGATGTGTCTGTTCTCCCTTTTCTGTCTACACACTGTGTCTGCTTGTAAGTACTCCGTGACTGTGCACTATTGAACATGATCGTCTGCACGTAAACCAGCAATGACACGACGTGACGACGACGGGGGCGCGGCAGGTGGGGGACCGGTACTTTTCAGAATATGATTCATTAGTATCGCGGTGCTTTACTAGTACCGGTATACCGTAAAACCCAACCACAGATATAATTCCCCCCAAAGTAGAAACAGTAATAAACAGTTAGCTACTTTTTCCCACCCACATTTAGCTCCAAACCTGCACGATGAACACATCAGCTCGCTAACATCAGCAACAGATTGACTGGAGGCCATTTCCATATACTCTCATAAGTGCAGGTGTGGGGGTTGTAGGTGTGGAGCCCAAGTAAAGTGCAGGTAAAATGCATTTATTAACAAAAAAAAAGTGCTGCAGGGAAATGCCCAAAAAAGGGCTAAACCGTCACAAGAAAAATAGGGAAAGCTCTGCAACATGGAGATACAAAGCACAATAATCCAGTCCCCTCCATAAAAAGCATCCTGATTGACAACCAGTAACATGTGAGGGAGCCAGCATTCAGATAGGTCAGGCCTGGGCAATTATTTTACTGGGGGGGGGGGGGGCAGATTTAGATAAAAAAAAAAGTGTGTCTGGGTGCCGGAATATCTATTTGTAGAAACACTAATACAAAACCTCAAAATAATGATTGAAAGCTAAAATGATAGGATGCAGTGCGTCTCCCATAACAATGTGACCTCGGACTATGTTAAGGTAACGTGTGGAGTTCCCCAGGGTTTGGTCCTTGGCCCTGTACTCTTCAGCATCCACATGCTGCCGCTAGGTGACATCATACGCAAATACGGTATTAGCTTTCACTGTTATGCTGATGACACCCAACTCTACATGCCCCTAAAGCTGACCAACACGCCGGACTGTAGTCAGTTGGAAGCGTGTCTTAATGAAATTAAACAATGGATGTCCGCTAACTTTTTGCAACTTAATGCCAAAAAAACGGAAATGCTGATTATCGGTCCTGCTAGACACCGACCTCTATTTAATAATACAACTTTAACATTTGACAACCAAATAATAAAACAAGGTGACTCTGTAAAAAATCTGGGTATTATCTTCGACCCAACTCTCTCCTTTGAGTCACACATTAAAAGCGTTACTAAAACGGCCTTCTTTCATCTGCGCAATATCGCAAAAATTCGCTCCATTTTGTCCACTAAAGACGCCGAGATCATTATCCATGCGTTTGTTACGTGTCGTCTCGATTACTGTAACGTATTATTTTCGGGTCTCCCCATGTCTAGCATTAAAAGATTACAGTTGGTACAAAATGCGGCTGCTAGACTTTTGACAAGAACAAGAAAGTTTGATCACATTACGCCTGTACTGGCTCACCTGCACTGGCTTCCTGTGCACTTAAGATGTGACTTTAAGGTTTTACTACTTACGTATAAAATACTACACGGTCTAGCTCCATCCTATCTTGCCGATTGTATTGTACCATATGTCCCGGCAAGAAATCTGCGTTCAAAAGACTCCGGCTTATTAGTGATTTCTAGAGCCCAAAAAAAGTCTGCGGGCTATAGAGCGTTTTCCGTTCGGGCTCCAGTACTCTGGAATGCCCTCCCAGAAACAGTTCGAGATGCTACCTCAGTAGAAGCATTTAAGTCTCACCTTAAAACTCATCTGTATACTCTAGGCTTTAAATAGACGTCCTTTTTAGACCAGTTGATCTGCCGCTTCTTTTCTTTCTCCTATGTCCCCCCCTCCCTTGTGGAGGGGGTCCGGTCCGATGACCATGGATGAAGTACTGGCTGTCCAGAGTCGAGACCCAGGATGGACCGCTCGTCGGGACCCAGGATGGACCGCTCGCCTGTATCGGTTGGGGACATCTCTACGCTGCTGATCCGCCTCCGCTTGAGATGGTTTCCTGTGGACGGGACTCCCGCTGCTGTCTTGGATCCGCTTGAACTGAACTCTCGCGGCTGTGTTGGAGCCACTATGGATTGAACTTTCACAGTATCATGTTAGACCCGCTCGACATCCATTGCTTTCGGTCCCCTAGAGGTGGGGGGTTGCCCACATCTGAGGTCCTCTCCAAGGTTTCTCATAGTCAGTATTGTCACTGGCGTCCCACTGGATGTGAATTCTCCCTGCCCACTGGGTGTGAGTTTTCCTTGCCCTTTTGTGGGTTCTTCCGAGGATGTTGTAGTCGTAATGATTTGTGCAGTCCTTTGAGACATTTGTGATTTGGGGCTATATAAATAAACATTGATTGATTGATTGATTGAAAAACGTTATGACAGCCCGCCTCCTGAGCAAGCCACTTCACCCTTGCTCCTGATGGGTGCTGGTTAGCGCCTTGCATGACAGCTCCCTCGATCTGTGTGTGAATGTGTGTGTGAATGGGTAAATGTTGAAGTAGTGTCAAAGCGCTTTGAGTACCTTGAAGGTAGAAAAGCGCTATACAAGTACAACCCATTTATCATTTATTTATTTATTTAACAGACGGAATGGAATTTGAATTTTTTTTTACTGAACGAGACACCCAGAATGTACATGAAAATAAAGAATGTGGGTTTACAATACTAAATATGAATGATAAAACATTGAATATTGACAACATATTTTATAATCAACCGAAATGCAACCAAAATGCAACAAACATAGTGAAAAAAACCCACCTACAATCTGAGATATTTCATAGTGACCATAGTAAGTAATTAGATGACCATAGTAACTAATTAGCTGACCATAGTAACTTGTATATGATGCAGATTCCAAGCATTGAAAGACTTAGTATAGTTGAAGACTTCCAGTCAATAGAAAACATCACTGCACATCATAATGGCAGCTACACTTTACATCTTAAACATCTAAAACTATTATTTGGGAATGTCCGGCGGGGCGAACTGAAAAGCTCAACGGGCCCTCGGGCCTTAATTTGCCCAGCACTGAGATAGGTGAAGTACTCACAAAAAGGATGCTAAGATAAAATGAAAGCATAAATAAGAGTGACTGACATGAAATTTAAAAAAAAAGAAAGAAACTAATATAATTTTCATGAGAGATCACGGCACTCAAATTGAATAGTATGATTGTGTACTCATATTGAATAGTATATGTAGTCATATTAAATGATAAATGATAAATGGGTTATACTTGTATAGCGCTTTTCTACCTTCAAGGTACTCAAAGCGCTTTGACACTACTTCCACATTTACCCATTCACACACACATTCACACACTGATGGAGGGAGCTGCCATGCAAGGCGCTAACCAGCAACCATCAGGAGCAAGGGTGAAGTGTCTTGCTCAGGACACAACGGACGTGACGAGGTTGGTACTAGGTGGGATTTGAACCAGGGACCCTCGGGTTGCGCACGGCCACTCTCCCACTGCGCCACGCCGTCCCAATTAAATATTAAATAGGATGTGTTTTGGTTGCATCATCATCCCATGTGATTTTCTCACAGAATTTGAAAATGGCACTATAAGCGAGAGGAGTGTCACTTATAGCGATCATCCCAATGATTCTGACTTTGAAGATGAAGAGGTTTGGTCGGTGTTTGGAATGAAAGAATTAAAAAGAATCAAGACTGAGTCAGAACCTGTGGGAAATTAGAGAAAGAGAAGCAGCATACACCTCCATCCATCCATTTCCTAGTCACTAAAAAATATCTCAAATTGTGGTGGGGGCTGGCGCCTATCTCAGCTACAATCAGGTGGAAGGCGGTGTACACCCTGGACAAGTCGCCACATCATCACAGGGCCAACACAGATAGACAGACAACGTTCACAAACTAGGGCCAATTTTCTGTTGCCAATCAACCTATTCCCAGGTGCATGTCTTTGGAATGGGGAGGAAGCCCACGCATTCACGGGGAGGACATGCAAACTCCACACGGAAAGATCCCGAGCCTGGGATTGAAACAGACTGCAGGACCTTCATATTGTGAGGCAGACGCACTAACCCGTCGTGACAAATTTTGCACCCCCTGCTGTGGATGGATTCAGAGTCGTGAGGCTAGACTTCCTTTGATTACCAGCCGAGTGTATTTATAACACTAACTGTGGAATGTTACGCTTTTGCCATGACTGTTAGAGATTTTTTTATAACGTAAATTTTACATTTTTCATATTAATAAACACTATTAGATGTGGTGGGATACATTTTCTGGTAAACTGGATGAAACAATGTGTACCATTCCCCTGTAACCAGTTCTGGTGAATTGTGGCTTGTGATTAAGGGCACTATAAATAAACCTTGATTGATTGCAACACTAAATTGGCCCTCGTGTGTTAATATCAGTGTAAATGTTGTCTGTCTATCTGTGTTGGCCCTGCGATGAGGTGGCGATCTGTCCAGGGTGCACCCCGCCATCCGCCCGAATACAGCTGAGATAGGCTCTAGCACCCCCGCGACCTCAAAAAGAGACAAGCGGTAGAAAATGGATGGACAGATGATTGATTGATTGATTGATTGATTGATTGATTGATTGATTGATTGATTGATTGATCGGTTGATAAATAGTCCTCTATGTAACGCAGTGGTTCCCAAAGTGGGCGGTACCGCCCCTCTAGGGGCGGTGGAAAGATCTGGGGGGGCGGTGAGGAAGAAGGGGGCGGTAGGGGGGCGGCAGTCCGAAGTCGAAGTCAGAAGTTCGAACGTTTGTTTGACGATTTGTACACAACACGTGCCGCAGGACGAGTCAGTGGACGACGCATCAGGGTCCGGTTACCACACGCCGCTCTGGCCCAGTCAGATCCGACAGCATAGACTACAAAAGCAAAAGCTCAGGTTTGTAATTTCAAGCTTGTAATGTTCAGAATTTTATCTTATAATAAAAACCGCATTCTGGCGGTCAACATCATCTTGAGTTCAAGTCAACATGAAATTGGGGACTCGCCAGAATGCGCCGTGTTGTGTTGTGTTGAGCTGGTTAGGGTGGTGCATTCACTGATATATATTGTTACGAATGTATATAACTTTGTACCTGTGTGTGCATGTGTGTGTGTGTGTGTGTGTGTGTGTGTGTGTGTGTGTGTGTGTGTGTGTGTGTGAGTGTGTGTGCATATATGCGTGTTCGCGCCTGTGTCATTGTGTGGGTGGCGAGGGTGCCTTAGATCACGTCCGCCACCATTTTCTGTGAGTAAATGGAAGAAAATGAATACGTGAGAGGGTAAATTGCTCTTTTCAAATTGCAGCATACCAAATATCAAGAAAGAGGTGTTTGTTTCCATATGTGTCTGTGTGTGTGGGGAACCATTGATGTAACGTATGTTCATTTGGCTTTGTTTAGACTTTCTGAATAAATGCTGGGTCTGTTTAAATCGCAAAAGCCTTGCTAGTATTAACAAACGAGGATGATACAATTTTCGTACAGTGCATATTCCACAGCAAGGCCATACTGTATCTTGATCAAATCAGGGAAACAACTTAAAAATCCAACTAACATTGAAGCAGAACTTGAACAAATAAATTACAGCCACCCAATTATAGAGGGCAGCAAAGACTAAACTTATTAATTATATACATACTGTATGCCGAGATCATTATCCATGCGTTTGTTACGTCTCGTCTCGATTACTGTAACGTATTATTTTCGGGTCTCCCCATGTCTCGCATTAAAAGATTACAGTTGGTACAAAATGCGGCTGCTAGACTTTTGACAAGAACAAGAAAGTTTGAGCACATTACGCCTGTACTGGCTCACCTGCACTGGCTTCCTGTGCACTTAAGATGTGACTTTAAGGTTTTACTACTTACGTATAAAATACTACACGGTCTAGCTCCAGCCTATCTTGCCGATTGTATTGTACCATATGTCCCGGCAAGAAATCTGCGTTCAAAAGACTCCGGCTTATTAGTGATTCCTAGAGCCCAAAAAAGTCTGCGGGCTATAGAGCGTTTTCCGTTCGGGCTCCAGTACTCTGGAATGCCCTCCCGGTAACAGTTCGAGATGCTACCTCAGTAGAAGCATTTAAGTCTCACCTTAAAACTCATCTGTATACTCTAGCCTTTAAACAGACCTCCTTTTTAGACCAGTTGATCTGCCGCTTCTTTTCTTTCTCCTATGTCCCCCCCCCCCTCCCTTGTGGACGGGGTCCGGTCCGATGACTATGGATGAAGTACTGGCTGTCCAGAGTCGAGACCCAGGATGGACCGCTCGCCTGTATCGGTTGGGGACATCTCTACGCTGCTGATCCGCCTCAGCTTGAGATGGTCTCCTGTGGACGGGACTCTCGCTGCTGTCTTGGATCCGCTTGAACTGAACTCTCGCGGCTGTGTTGGAGCCACTATGGATTGAACTTTCACAGTATCATGTTAGACCCGCTCGACATCCATTGCTTTCGATCCCCTAGAGGGGGGGGGGTTGCCCACATCTGAGGTCCTCTCCAAGGTTTCTCATAGTCAGCATTGTCACTGGCGTCCCACTAGATGTGAATTCTCCCTGCCCACTGGGTGTGAGTTTTCCTTGCCCTTTTGTGGGTTCTTCCGAGGATGTTGTAGTCGTAATGATTTGTGCAGTCCTTTGAGACATTTGTGATTTGAGGCTATATAAATAAACATTGATTGATTGATTGATTGATTGATTGATGTTTGAAGGGAATTGCTGGACAACACCAATAAACAACATTCGGCAACTATCAATATCCATGAAATACATATTTACTAGGGATATGTCGATCAATCAGCAACATATTGATTTAGGACGATTTCAGTGAAAATAATTGTGATTGCCATTGCTGATTGAGGCCTTCTAAAGCTAACAGATAATTATGCATCGCCATACACAGTAAAGAGCCGCTCCCTAAGTTATTAATAATCACCTACATTACGGTAAATAAACTGCATTTCTTAGCATCTTAAGTATCATTTTAAAGTATTATTATCAGTGGAGGATTCTAAACATGTTACAGACAGAGAGAACGCACAGTGCAGGCATGCTAATAGTTAAACAAACCTCTAAGTTAGCTTTAAACAACTCCAATAAATAAGCGCTTAGTAAACTTTAAGTAGAGTAGATAGAATTGTGTTGCAGCAGAAAGTAAGCAGTTATTAACAGGAAATGAACTAGTAGATGCCAGTATATCCTTATTAGTGACAGAGCTGGAAGGGGCTAGGAATATGTTTCTGGTAAAATTTCATATGAAGCGCCCTGTCAATCATTATTAATAATAATAATAATAATAATAATGGACGCTAGAGCAGTAGTGCCACAGACTGAAAAATGAAAGCATGTGGGGGCAGATTTCCATATTTCCCAACTCGTATGGAAACGGGGTTTGTACTTGTATATCGCTTTTCTACCTTCAAGGTAATCAAAGCGCTTTGACACTCTTTCCACATTCACCCATTCACACACACATTCACACACTGATGGCTGGAGCTGCCATGCAAGGCCGTAATCACGACCTATCAGGAGCAAGGGTGACGTGTCTAGCTCAAGGACACAACAGATGTGACGAAGTTGGTAGAAGGTGGGGATCGAACCAGGAACCCTCAACCACCTCTTGGTTATCATTAAGTAAAAAAAAATGTGGTCGTACGGTATGCCTTTTTTTTTTCAAAGAAAACTGTTTTTTAAAGGAAAAACACAAAATATGCAATATTTTCCCTAAAACATTTTCGATAGGTAAATAGGTCAATGATTCATAACAACATGGCTTTTGATTCATTATTTTTTTAACAATGAACAATGACCGTTTTTAAAAAATCAGACTGAATGTGTTGGGAATCCAAAATCATAAAAGTTTGAAAAAATAAGTCACACTATATGTCAAAATATCATTATTTTACTTTAAACACGTAAATATCTCGATCAACTTCAGAACTATCCGTTGATTGTAAGTTTGTATTGTTTTAACATTGGCAACGTTACCGTAAAAAAACTGCCTGACAGCAGCTTTGTGTCATTAGAGTCAATATCTGCAACATGTTCTCGTTACATTGCACCCGTTTGCTCATTTATTCCACTTATGTCTGTTTTTGTCATACAGTTTTAAAAATGGCGTAAAAAAAATAGCTGCATGCCCCACTTTTGACATCACTGGTCTAGAGCGAGAATATAATAACAAATATGTTGGTGTCAGCATTGAGTCAGTACGCGATACATAAGAGGACGGTGGATTGATCCACAAACTGGTGGTGTCGATACAGTGGGTAATATCAGAATATGATCGATATTTTTATTTTCTCAAAATAGTTTCATGTTGTTTTCGTTAATGTGTACAAACTAAGGGAATAATTCCTTGGACGCAGAAGGACTTTGAAGGCAAAGTACTTCAATGAGCAGTAGATGCTTTTGTTTGGATGTTGTATTACTCAAACTATTGTACGTAGTAAAATAGAAAAGGAACTAGTTTCGATAATGTGTTAGTATTGTTTAACTGTCAATAGCAATCACCATACATACATACATACATACATACATACATACATACATCCATCCATCCATCCATCCATCCATCCATCCATCCATCCATCCATCCATCCATCCATCCATCCATCCATCCATCCATCCATCCATCCATCCATCCATACATACATACATACATACATACATACATTGAAAAATGTGCAGCAGGGGTCGGGAACCTTTTTGGCTGAGAGAGCCACGAAAGGCAAATATTTTAAAATGTATTTTTGTGACAGCCATATAACATATTTTTCTTAACACTGATTACAACTAAATGACTGCATTTTTAAGTAAGACCAACATTTTTTGAGTATAATAAGTCCCTCATTCTTTTTAATAACATTGTTATTCTGAAGCTAACCAATAATAAATAAAATAAATCTTACCATTAATGCGACTTCTTGAACTGGTGCTGTTAAAAAAATGGTGTGTAAATGATCAAAAAACTTTCCGCTCTCTGAGTTTCCATTGAACGGATGAGAACTGTCCTTGTTCGACCAAGCAAGGTCTTGGAAGATTCCGCTGTGTACGTTGGAATGAGATAAGAGGGGTTTTCTATTGTCCACCAACACCTGCCGGAGCTGAATCCAGAACAAGCCCAAGCCCGAGGCATCTTCTTCTTTTGTCTTCAATGTGACCGAAAACAATGACTGTTTACATACACCCCATTTCTGTTTTGACATGTGTAGTTGCTTAAACATTGAATATCTAAATCAAAAAAAGAGACGTCAGAGCTTGGTGCAGACCTTTACGTCAGAGCTTGGTGCAGGACTGTGCAAGGTGCACAGTGGCCATGTTTCTCCTCAGATCTGAGTCCAAAATTTCAGTCTGTCTCTGTTTGATTACTTGCCTTTTGTCTTGTTTAATAGATGTCATCAGTGTTTGAACCTGACAGGTGCGGTAGAAAACGGACAAATGGATTAAAATGCATGAGAATGTTTTATATTTTGAACGTTATTTTTAACACTGCTATTACCAGCGGAATTATTAATGACTTATCCTGTTAAGTAATTTCAGGTAAGATTTATCTGAGAGCCAGATGCAGTCATCAAAAGAGCCACAACTGGCTCTAGAGCCATAGGTTTCCTACACCTGTTGTACAGTTTATACATGTGATCAGTATTAGTATTAGGATGATCAGTATCTAATTGGCAGCATAAACCCCCAATCGATACATCCCTCGTATTTAACCATGTCCCTAAGTTAAACATTGTCTTTCCAAAAAAATATGTTCCCCTTTGTAATTCTCCTTGAGAGTGTAGAAGGAAGCGTAGGTAATCAGATAGTGAGAAATGTCCACTACTTTTAAATCTGGTAAAACGTGTTTCTCTTTAAAGTGTATAAATCTAATCCATCACAGGCAGTCCATCCATCCATCCATTTTCTACCGCTTATTCCCTTTCGGGGTCGCGGGGGGCGCTGGCGCCTATCTCAGCTATAATCGGGCGGAAGGCAGGGTACACCCTGGACAAGTCGCCACCTCATCGCAGATCACAGGCAGTCATTTTTCTAAATATCTGGGTTATGTAACCGCATTACTGTCCCATCTGTGCAGTTGTTACTTAATGAACAATAGCCATATTGAATTCTTACCTACAAAGTCAAAACCAGAAGTGCTTTGAATGTATGTCAGATGGTTGTTAACCCAGCAATATGAACGTTTAACATTGGACACCTTTGCGGTTCTAACCTTACAGACCGTGTACCACTACACCAGCAACAATCAGAATATTTCAAATAGCACACAACATGCCACGTGAAACATGAGTACTATGAGTGGGAAATGCATCAATGCATCATCATTATTGTGTTGTTGTCAAAACTGTGTTGGGGATGTACAACAGTGCTATATAACTGGCGGCCCCGGGGCCCAAATCTGGCCCAAATGACACCAGACCAGCCCCAAGTTTGTTTCAAAACTTGGGAGATAAACCTTTTCGGAGCAAATTCCTAAAAACATGAGAGTGCTGCTGTTGTATAGAGGAACTTGGACCACTGCAAACACATCTGTAGCAAACATAGAACTAGGGCTGGGCGATATTGCCTTTTATTAATATCTCGATATTTTTATGCCATATCGCGATATACGATATACTGTTGTGGAGAGGGGTGTGGTCACATATCTTGAACCGGCCATGAAGCAGCCAACAGGTGAGTGGATAATCTCAGCTGGAACAAGTTATCTAATCACCTGTTCCCTTTATTAGCAGGGCCGGAGACCATGATAGGGGGTTCATGGGAACAGGAGAGACGGAGAGGCTGAAAAGCAACGAAAAAACTTTTTAACTTAAGACTAGATTGCAGAAAGGCAAAGAGGAAACTTTGATAAAACAAACCAGATTGCTGAAAGCAAAAAGATGAACTTTGAAAACGAATACAAATGAAATAAATAAAAACTCTCCTGTTAAAGACCAACATCTCAGGTGTTGCGGTCACAATCCTCTGCTGGAACCCGGAAGGGAAGAGCGAAACCTTCACAACTGTATATCTTGATATTTTGCCTTAGCCTTGAATGAACACCTGATGCATATAATCACAGCGGTATGATGATTCTATGTGTCTCCATTAAAACATTCTTCTTCATACTGCATTAATATATATGCTCCTTTTAAACTTTCATGCAGAGAAGGAAATCACAACTACCGTATTTCTTGAATTGCCGCAGGGCATATAGTATGCGCCTGCCCTGAATTACGGCCGGGCCAAACTCGCTTCCAAAAATAATTAGCGCATGCTTAGTATTACGGCCTGGTCACACTCGTGACATCACGAGTGACACTTCCCCTGTCATCATTGTCAAAATGGAGGAGGCTGATTTCAATACCAGTAATCTGAAATCGCATAAATGGAAGAAGATTAAGAGCTCTTCAGTAGGATTTAAGGTGCAATCTTACATCACACTCAAATTTTGACTGCATACCTTTGGTAAGCGCAAGAGTGAGAAGAGGTTTTAAATTAATTAGCGCCCGGCGGCAATTCAAGGAAATACGGTAAGTCCATTAACCAAAACTGTATTTATTAAATACTCTTCATTCTCTCGCGGGTGACTTTTTAAATGAAATAACAAATTAGTAAAGTTGCTACCTTTTGTAGCAACACTTCTGCTGCATACTTTGCATATTGCTGTTGTCTGCTGAAAATCTTCCCGCTTGATGCCAAACCACTGCCAGATGACGGACCCCCCGCTGTTTTTTTTTGGGCATTATTTGTTCTTCCTCCATTTGTGATCAGTTACGCACTTTCTCTCTCTTGTAATGTCACTCGCTCCGCTTGCACGACCTGCCTCAGCTAACGTTAGCCATGCTGCTACCTCTCTGCTCGGCGAAGGCATATGACGCTACACGCGTGACAGTATGTAAGAAGGTGGGTTTGTTTTATGTCTCTGTGAGAAGGAGAGACGAGAAGGAGTGAGAAACGCCTGTAGTGTAATGCCCGCAGCTAAAAGCAACTGCGTGAGAACGTATACTCGAATATTACGATATAGTAATTTTCTATATCGCACAGAGGCAATCCCTCGATATATCGTATATATCGATATATCGGCCCAGCCCTACATAGAACACTGAGGTTCAAACTTGTGATTGACATAACTGAGGCGTTTCTCAAGGCACCTCTTTAAGTGCTTAACTTGTTTTTTCGTAAAGTTATTTATGTCACTAAGGGCTGTGCTTGTTTACTTCAGATGCAGTCGCTAGTCATTTGTTCAACTTCTTTTTAGTTATACTGGTAATGCTCCTCAAGGTTGCATTTTAGGTCCAGTCTTTTTTGCAGACGGTCCTTGAAGGCCTACTGAAATGAGATTTCCTTATTTAAACGGGGATAGCAGGTCCATTCAATGTGTCATACTTGATCATTTCGCGATATTGCCATATTTTTGCTGAAAGGATTTAGTAGAGAACATCCACCATAAAGTTCGCAACTTTTGGTGCTGATAGAAAAGCCTTGCCTTTACCGGAAGTCGCAGACGATGACGTCACAAGGGTGAGGGCTCCTCACGTCCTCACATTGTTTTTAATGGGAGCCTCCAGCAGCAAGAGCTATTCAGACCGAGAAAACGACAATTTCCCCATTAATTTGAGCGAGAATGAAAGATTTGTGGATGAGGATATTGATAGCGAAGGACTAGAAAAAAATGAAAATAAATAAAATAAAAAGCGACGGCTCCGGGCGGCGGCAGTGTGAGCGTTTCAGATGTAATTAGACACATTTACTAGGATAATTCTGGAAGATCCTTTATCTGCTTATTGTTTTAATAGTTTTTTTGTGAGATTGTAAAGACATACCTCGAGGTCGGATGGCTGCGGTGAACACGCAGTGTCTCAGAGAGAAGGCGAGGAGCCAAGCTCACAGCTGCCTTTTAAAAAGCTACTGCAGGAGGATGAATAATCCAATGATGTCTCCGGTAAGATACATATCACAATTTTCCCATCCAAAAACATGCTGGTTGACGTAGAGAAACATGTTCGCTTGAGCACTCTGTGTTAAAAACAAAGAAACACCGGCTGTGTCTCGGTGCTAAAGGCAGCTGCAATACACCGCTTTCCACCAACAGCATTGTTATTTATAGTCTCCATTATTATTTTAACAAATTGGAAAAGATTCAGCAACACAGATGTCCAAATTACTGTGTAATTATGCAATTAAAAGAGACGACTTTTAGCCGTAACTGGTGCTGAGCTAATATTTCCTGACAGTCCGTGGCGTCACGCGCACGCGTCATCATTCCGCGACGTTTTCAACAAGAAACTCCGCTGGAAATTTAAAATTGCAATTTAGTAAACTAAAAAGGCCGTATTGGCATGTGTTGCAATGTTAATATTTCATCATTGATATATAAACTATCAGACAGCGTGGTCGGTAGTAGTGGGTTTCAGTAGGCCTTTAAAAACAGCAGAGCGCTCGTACACCTCTGAGAAAATAAGCAGACCAAAATCAAATGTCTACTGTAGAGGATACTTGTTCTCGGTGATATACAAAATAAAACTAATAGTGAAGGGCAAAGTTGATAGCTTTTTGGAAATATGGACCTCAAAACAATTTGGTTGAATATTTAGTGCATGTGCCTCACAATACGAAGGTCCTGAGTTCAATACCGAGCTCGGTATCTTTCTGTGTGTTTGCATGTTCTCCCCATGACTGCGTGGGTTTCCTCCGGGTACTCCGGCTTCCTCCCACCTCCAAAGACATGCACCTGGGGATAGGTTGATTGGCAACACAAAGTGGTCCCTAGTATGTGAATGTAAGTGTGGATTTTGTCTGTCTACAGTATTTGTGTTGGCCCTGCGATGATGTGGCGACTTGTCCAGGGTGTACACCGCTTTCCACCCGGAAGCAGCTGAGGAAGGCTCCGGCACCCCCCGCCACCCCAAAAGGGACAAGCAGTAAAAAAATGGATTGATGGATCCCAGATATACAAAAATATCATACTGTATGAAACTGCATAGATTCAAACATTTTAAAACAATTATTAACCCGCACTATGATTGTTAAACTCCAAGTATAAACTCTAAATTAGGAAAAGATATAAGATAAGTGCTGCAAGGGGTTCAGGGTGTTTGTTCTGTTGTGTTTATGTTGTGTTACCGTGCGGATGTTCTCCCAAAATGTGTTTTTCATTCTTGTTTGGTGTGGGTTCACAGTGTGGCGCATATTTGTAACGGCGTTTAAGTTGTTTATACGGCTACCCTCAGTGTGACCTGTATGGCTGTTGACCAAGTATGAATGCACCCTGGATATTATGTGATCGGGCCGGCACGCAAAGGCAGTGCCTTTAAGGTTTATTGATGCTCTGTACTTCTCCCTACGTCCGTATACCACACCGTACAGCAGCGTTTTAAAAAGTCATACATTTTACTTTTTGAAACCGATACCATAAATTTCCGATATTACATTTTGAAGCATTTATCGACATCTCTAATTATTTATATTAAACATGTGTTATTAGTACACAGTATGTACATACTGTAGTTACTCAGCCAAACAAACTTCTGATGTGCTGTGATGTGTTTTTGCACCGCATCCCTCATCTTTGTGATACTTCAGCCATCTTTCATGGGTTCATTCCTCACCATTCATTCTTCATCAGCTATCATTTAGACTGTTTCCTCAAGCCCATCTGTCTGGCTGGCTCTCCTGATACAACCTTTTCCATGTAATCTGGTGTGTGCGTGCGTGCGTGCGTGTGTGCGTTGTCCAGAGAAGCATTGTCCTGGAACAGCCTGCTGCTCGTAGTAGACTTATGTAACGAGACTGCATGCATATCACTGTCAGCTCTTTTTCTCTGCTTGCCAACACACCACCGATGTATTCATTCGTGCACCTAGGCATACGCATGTGTCGCTGTGTACGTACGGAGGAATTTGTATGGTTCCCGGCATTGGCTTTGAGCCCAGACTCGGTTAAATCAAAGGGATATGACGACACCGGTGACGTCAAATGATGATGTCAAATTGGATTGTCTTTTAATATGCTTGAGTGCGACTGCTGCATGGCTGATGTCTGTTGGGAGTTTAGGGACGAATCGCTTAAACATACGCTTGCAAAACACAACGGTCTGAACCACCTGTGTATTTTATAGTTTCGCATTTTGGTACGGCGTGGCTCAGTTGGTGGAGTGGCCGTGCCAGCAACTTTAGGGTTCCTGGCTCGATCCCCAGCTTCCAACATCCTAGTCCAGGGGTCGGCAACCTTTACCACTCAAAGAGCCATTTTGACCCGTTTCACAAAATAAAGAAAATAATGGGAGCCACACGACTCTTGAAATTCATAATGTAATGAGGTTTTTTTTTTGCTTTGTGCTACGTATAAACCAGGGGTCTCAGACACGCGGCCCGCAATTAAACATGAAGATTTGATGTTAGTGCGGCCAGTGAGTTTTATATGAATACCCCTTATTAGCATCACGCATACAATTCCTCCTGATTTGTCCGGAAGACTCGCGGGTTACAGAGTGACTATCCCCTGGGACGCCTGCTGAGCAGAACCCATAGGACAGAAGTAAGGGCGTGCTACGATGGCACAGTCTTAAGTGCCCCCCAATACTTGTACAAACAGCTTACCAGTCAGGTAACGTGTTGTATGTGGCTTCTGCAGACACACACATGCAACTGCAAGGCATTCTTGTTCAACAGCCATACAGGTCACACTGAGGGTGCCAGTTTAAACAACTTTAACACTCTTACAAATATGCGCCACACTGTGAACCCACACCAAACAAGAATGACAAATACATTTCGGGAAAACATCCGCACTGTAACACAACATAACAAATACCCAGAATCCCATGCAACCCTGACTATTCCAGGCTACATTATACACCCCGCTAGCACCAAACCTCCCCGCCCCTCCTGCGGTTGAGGCGGGTGGTGTTGGGGGCGGGCGGGGTTTGGTGGTAGCGGGGTGTATAATGTAGCCTGGAAGAGTTAGGGTTGCATGGGATTCTGGGTATTTGTTATGTTGTGTTTATGTTGTGTTACAGTGCGGATGTTTTCCCAAAATGTGTTTGTCATTCTTGTTTGGTGTGAGTTCACAGTGTGGTGCATATTAGTAAGAGTGTTAAAGTTGTTTATTATCACAACCCTCAGTGTAACCTGCATGGCTGTTGAACAAGTATGCCTTGCAATCGCTTAAGGATTGTAATAGAGGTTTCACACAATATGTGACCGATCGGCAAGTGCTTAGTGTTGTGTAATAGCAGGCACAACTACATGTATTAAAACATTTTTAAGGGTATTGCCATCACGGCCCGCCCTCAATGCTGCTGACCGAGTGAAAATCCCAGTATGCAACCCTTTAGACAATTTTATGGAAAGGCAGTGAGGTCCCAGTAAATTCGGGAGGGTCGGCAAGTTAACAGACGAGCCACACCAGAGTGATCAAAGAGCCGCATGCGGCTCCGGAGCCGCGGGTTGCCGACCCTTGTCCTAGTCAAGTCTGTTGTGTCCTTGGCCAAGACACGTCATCTTGCTCCTGAAGGGTCGTGGTTAGGACCCCGGCCGAGTCATAACAAAGACTATAAAAATAGGACCTATTACCTTCCTGCTTGGAACTCAGCATCAAGGGTTGGAATTGGGGGTTAAACCACCAAAATGATTCCCAAGCAAGGCCCCCGCTGCTGCTCGCTGCTCCCCTCACTTCCCAGGGGGTGGAACAAAGGGATGGGTCAAACGCAGAGGGTAATTTCACCACACCTAGTGTGTGTGTGACTATTCGTGGTACTCCCACCATCAATGTGTGTAGGAATGGGTGAATGTGGAAATAGTGTTAAAGCGCTTTGAGTACCTTAGTAGAAAAGCGCTATACAAGTATTATTTTCGGGTCTCCCCATGTCTAGCATTAAGAGATTACAGCTGGTACAAAATGCGGCTGCTAGACTTTTGACAAGAACAAGAAAGTTTGATCACATTACGCCTGTACTGGCTCACCTGCACTGGCTTCCTGTGCACTTAAGATGTGACTTTAAGGTTTTACTACTTACGTATAAAATACTACACGGTCTAGCTCCAGCCTATCTTGCCGATTGTATTGTACCGTATGTCCCGGCAAGAAATCTGCGTTCAAAAGACTCCGGCTTATTAGTGATTCCTAGAGCCCAAAAAAAGTCTGCGGGCTATAGAGCGTTTTCCGTTGGGGCTCCAGTACTCTGGAATGCCCTCCCGGTAACAGTTCGAGATGCTACCTCAGTAGAAGCATTTAAGTCTCACCTTAAAACTCATCTGTATACTCTAGCCTTTAAATAGACCTCCTTTTTAGACCAGTTGATCTGCCGCTTCTTTTCTTTCTCCTATGTCCCCCCCTCCCTTGTGGAGGGGGTCCGGTCCGATGACCATGGATGAAGTACTGGCTGTCCAGAGTCGAGACCCAGGATGGACCGCTCGTCGGGAGCCAGGATGGACCGCTCGCCTGTATCGGTTGGGGACATCTCTACGCTGCTGATCCGCTTGAGATGGTTTCCTGTGGACGGGACTCTCGCTGCTGTCTTGGATCCGCTTGAACTGAACTCTTGCGGCTGTGTTGGAGCCACTATGGATTGAACTTTCACAGTATCATGTTAGACCCGCTCGACATCCATTGCTTTTGGTCCCCTAGAGAGGGGGGGTTGCCCACATCTGAGGTCCTCTCCAAGGTTTCTCATAGTCAGCATTGTCACTGGCGTCCCACTGGATGTGAATTCTCTCTGCCCACTGGGTGGGAGTTTTCCTTGCCCTTTTGTGGGTTCTTCCGAGGATGTTGTAGTCGTAATGATTTGTGCAGTCCTTTGAGACATTTGTGATTTGGGGCTATATAAATAAACATTGATTGATTGATTGATTGATAACCCATTGACCATTTACCATTTACTTTATGCTGTTGCCTAATAACATCAGCATTTCGGGCAACATTTTATTTGATTGTACAAATATTAAAATGTTGAAAATGAATTGATGTGAACATATATGGACGGAGAAACCCCATAAAGTACAAAATAATCTGTTCTCCACCAGGGCTGCCCCAGGCTATATTGGGAACCTCAGCAAAATTATTTCCCCCATTAGAAACATTTTTTCACACTTTTGTATTTATAAATGGTCAATGGGTTATACTTGTATAATGCTTTTCGACCTTCAAGGTACTGAAAACGCTTTAACACTATTTCCGCATTTACCCATTCACACTCTGATGGCGGGAGCTGCCATGCAAGGCTCTAACCACGACCCATCAGGAGAAAGGGAGAAGTGTCTTGCTCAAGGACAGAAGGGACGGAAGCTGGGGATCGAACCAGTAACCCTCAGGTTGCTGGTTGCTCTACCAACACAGCCACGCAGTCCCCGTTATGTCAAATGATTGTTATACTTTTTCTATCAAACTGTCAAAGATTCAATAATTTATGTTTGTAATAAAAAGTAACACATGTAACGAAGTTACACATATTCCTGGCACAAACGACACCGGGATTCAACGTCTGTACATCATATAGCCAGCCCAGCGCTAACACAGTGCACCGTTTGGAGACATTTGCCAATATATTGTTATCACTGATGAGGCAGGAATGGGCTAAGAATTTGTTTGCATTAAAATGTCATACCAAGCACCTTGTACAGGGGTGTCAAACGTACGACCCGCGGGCCGGATCAGGCCTGCAAACAGGTTTTATTTGGCCCACGGGATGAGTTTGCTAAGTATAAAAAAGAGCCGAAATTTTTGAATGAAGGAAACAGCTGTTCTAAATGTGTCCATTAGATGTCGCAATAGTATTTCTTTGTATCTTTGTAGATGATGTTACATATGTAAAAACAAATAAACCACATGTTACTGCTCCTGTATATTGGCCAAGCTGTCATGACTTTTTTTATTGTAAGTGCAAACACTGAATAAATCTTTTTCTACAGTAGTACACATCGGCGTGCTAGGGTATTAGCTGTAAAAGCTAGCTACGGCAAAAAATGTGCTATATTTTGTGGCCGCACGAAACGCATTTGATTTGTGATCCACAACACAATGTGATAAGACACCAATCTGTACTGACTGAAAAACATGAGTTTTAAAGCATTGGTAAAGTATTACACATTTCATGTTTTGTTTGTACACAGCTAGCCACGTCATGATACACGAATGACGTGCTGCGTGTATCATAATCAATATAAAATGTGACTCATTTGATGGACATTTTTTCCGGTTTCTTTGGGGTAAGCATGCCATTTATGCCGAAATAGCTTGTTTCCAAATCCCACAATTTGCAGCTTCAATTCACTTTTACATTACTCTCCCGTCTTGGTTGACAAGACTCTGCAGCATCGCGTGGACATCGGGGGCGGTACCTCTGGATTGGCAGACCGGGGTGGTGGTCCCTCTCTTTAAGAAGGGGGACCGGAGGGTGTGTTCCAACTATCGAGGGATCACACTCCTCAGCCTTCCCGGTAAGGTTTATTCAGGTGTACTGGAGAGGAGGCTTCGCCGGATAGTCGAACCTCGGATTCAGGAGGAACAGTGTGGTTTTCGTCTTGGTCGTGGAACTGTGGACCAGCTCTATACTCTCGGCAGGGTTCTTGAGGGTGCATGGGAGTTTGCCCAACCAGTCTACATGTGCTTTGTGGACTTGGAGAAGGCATTCGACCGTGTCCCTCGGGAAGTCCTGTGGGGAGTGCTCAGAGAGTATGGGGTATCGGAATGTCTTATTGTGGCTGTCCGCTCCCTGTATGATCAGTGTCAGAGCTTGGTCCGCATTGCTGGCAGTAAGTCGGACACGTTTCCAGTGAAGGTTGGACTCCGCCAAGGCTGTCCTTTGTCACCGATTCTGTTCATAACTTTTATGGACAGAATTTCTAGGCGCAGTCAAGGCGTTGAGGGGTTCCGGTTTGGTGGCCACGGGATTAGGTCTCTGCTTTTTGCAGATGATGTAGTCCTGATGGCTTCATCTGGCCGGGATCTTCAGCTCTCACTGGATCGGTTCGCAGCCGAGTGTGAAGCGACCGGAATGAGAATCAGCACCTCCAAGTCCAAGTCCATGGTTCTCGCCCGGAAAAGGGTGGAGTGCCATCTCCGGGTTGGGGAGGAGACCCTGCCCCAAGTGGAGGAGTTCAAGTACCTAGGAGTCTTGTTCACGAGTGGGGGAAGAGTGGATCGTGAGATCGACAGGCGGATCGGTGCGGCGTCTTCAGTAATGCGGACGTTGTATCGATCCGTTGTGGTGAAGAAGGAGCTGAGCCGGAAGGCAAAGCTCTCAATTTACCGGTCGATCTACGTTCCCATCCTCACCTATGGTCATGAGCTTTGGGTCATGGCCGAAAGGATAAGATCACGGGTACAAGCGGCCGAAATTAGTTTCCTCCGCCGTGTGGCGGGGCTCTCCCTTAGAGATAGGGTGAGAAGCTCTGCCATCCGGGAGGAGCTCAACGTAAAGCCGCTGCTCCTTCACATCGAGAGGAGCCAGATGAGGTGGTTCGGGCATCTGGTCAGGATGCCACCCGAACGCCTCCCTAGGGAGGTGTTTAGGGCACGTCCAGCTGGTAGGAGGCCACGGGGAAGACCCAGGACACGTTGGAAAGACTATGTCTCCCGGCTGGCCTGGGAACGCCTCGGGATCCCCCGGGAAGAGCTAGACGAAGTGGCTGGAGATAGGGAAGTCTGGGCTTCCCTGCTTAGGCTGCTGCCCCCGCGACCCGACCTCGGATAAGCGGAAGATGATGGATGGATGGATGGATGGATTACTCTCCCGTCTTCCGTATGCTCCATCTCCTTTTTCTTTGTGCTCGCTTCTAGAAGCAGTAGTTCATCCTCCGCATGTTTAGCTTCAAAAAAGCTAAGGTTGTGAATCCACATTTGCCCAAAAATAGTCATCTTCGTTGTCAGTTACCAAGTCTCACACAACTTTGTTTCTGGAAGTAGAAAGAAACGTTTTTTGCCAGAAGTCAGACGTGCGCTGCAATGGAAACGGAAATCAACGCGCCAAATAATTAGTTCCGGTTGTGCATAACATGAAAATACGGTAAATATTGAACATACTACTTATTGTTATGAACGTTTCTGTTACTACATTATAGATATACTTGCAGCGTGTATATAAAATGTTTTGAAGTTGTTTTAGAGGGCTTTGGAGGCTATAACGATGACTCCCATTAGCTGCATCTTCCAAGCTTTTTTTTTAATCATCTTCAAAATGCTACAAAAAAAAGACACGTGTGTTCTTGTTGTCACGTGCGGGTCGCATTTTAATGCGGAATCGTTCCTCCAACGCAAACATAGACACTCCGGACAACAACTAAAAGGTAAGAATGATTTAATAACAAAACACTGGTACAAAAACAGACGAAAAGAAACGCGTGGCGAAAGCACAGAAGCTAATGCTAACACTAGCACAGGATCAGGTAACAAGAACTCTAGTAATTACCAACGAAACAGTTGCATACCGCAAACAAGGGACCAAGACCGACTGACGGGACAAGGCAGGCTTAAATAAGGAAGTAATTAACAAAAACAGGTGTGCGTCTGGAACCCTCAGCAGGTGAAATTAATATGTTGCCATGGTGACCAAACTGACTCACAAAAGGTACACAAACAACAAAGGGAGTCCAAACTAACAGAAAATAACTAAACTAAACATGATCCAGACTACGGATCATGACACTTGTCTTTCATAATGATTATAAACTAAAGGCAATATTTCACAAAAAAAAAGGGAAGGTCTCATTTAGGTCCTCATAAGTTGAGGTACCACTGTACTAGACTTACACCTTTAAATATGATTCTGAATAAAAACGTTTCCTTCGAGGGTTTTGAAAATTAAGCTGTTGTTCACTCATGAGGTAACACACCATCTTCTGTTTAAACTAACACAAAGTCCAAAAAAGGTTTCGAAACCATAGGAGATTATGTTTCAGCTGTTCCTATATGTACAGTGATCTGTTTTGCCACAATACCCAGCAATATGTCTGGAAGAGAAAAGGTGAGTCCTTTAATCTTGTAGATGGCTACCAAAAGCACCTTATTCCAGTGAAACTTGCCCAGCGACATGTAACCAAATATTAACATTGCTGTATGTATACTTTTGACCCAGCACATTTGGTCACATTTTCAGTAGACCCATAATAAATTCATAAAAGAACCAAACTTCATGAATATTTTTTGTGACCAGCAAGTGCTCCAATCACTTCATCATAAAAAAAATAAATTGTAGTAATGATTGGAAACTCAAGACAACCACGACATTATGGTCTTTACTGGGTATGTAAACTTTTAACCACGATTGTATGTGTGTTTGCAGGGTGAGATGACCCATAGAGGCCTCTTAATATTTCCCTACTTCTGTCGCCTGCCAGTCATTCTTCAACATGAGTGTCGCTCTCACGTTACCCTTTGACGTTCTTACCCTCAAAGAAACCATGCAATAGTTATTTTCGCCTTACCTCCATCAGAGTACGTCTCAGTGCCGTATCCGTCCTGCAGCCCATTGTTCCAAGTCCCCTCGTACTTCCCGCTCATCCCGGTGCTCTCCCGTACGCCATAGCGTCCCTTAAAGCCGTGTGTCCACTCCCCTTTGTAGACCCATCTGCCCTTGTTCTCCACGCCCACGCCGTGTCTCTTGCCCTGTCCCCAGGTGCCCTGGTAAGTGTTCCCGCTGGGCCAGGTGTAGACGCCCAACAGCTCAAAGCCGTGGGCCCAGGACCCACAGTACTCCCCCTGTCCCTTGGGTCCCGTGCATATCCCGTGGCCGTGCGCCTTGCCATCCTCCCACCCTCCGCAGTATGACCCCCCATCGTCAAAGTTGAATCTGCCTCCAGTGGACATGCATGAAACAGGTCTTGGCAAATCCCCTGAAGCCTCGACAAAAACAAAAAGAAAAGAAAAAGAAAAGACAGGGAGAAAGGAGGAGGACAGGTTGGTGCTAGGATCAGTCCAAGGTTTGAGGAGGAGGCCGAGCGAGGAGAAGAAGAAGAGGGAGTAGTGAGTGGGAGGGAGACAACTCCCACTCAGTTCAACATCAGCTTCTGAGCTCTGATACTCTCAGCTTTGTCAGAAACAAGATGGCCCGGCACGTCGGTGTCACGAGTCTCCTGGCGGGCGGTTCACACCATCCTCCTGGTGCACTCTTTCTAGCACCCGCTTGCAACTCTGCATCAGGTGCAGGTGAGAAAAGAGGAAGGCGGTGCCAGCACTGCCATTATTCTCTCAGAGCAAGAGATGAAACTTGGTGGACGCCACAACAGTCCACAAAGGGCCCGTCCACACCGTCCATACCGCTCATTTCCGCCTTTCAGCCCTCTGCGATCCCTCCTCCTCCTCCTCCTCCTCCTCAAGAAGACTCCCAAACGGCAGTTTTTCAAACATGCAGGCTCAGGCTTCCACCTTTAGGACTGAGACCCCCGACATGAAACATGATCAATCCAGAAGAATTTACATTTGTCTTCAATTGCACTTTTTGAAGTCTATGTGTCGCTCACTTCTAGCCTCACACACACACACACACCAACACAAAGTGCACACGCAAAGACATGGGACACAAAAAGGAGGGACAAACATAAATAAAACAAGTATACCAGGCTGCTTTTGGTCTGCTGTGTGGTTACGGAAAACAGCAATGCGGTCTCCTGCCTTTCTCACACACACACTCACACACACACACACACACACTGGCTGCAAATGCGTACACGACAATAGATACAAACGAATATCTTCTCCTGTGTTCCTGCTGTCCCTCTTTCTTAGTCTGTTGCGTAGATCTTTAATCCACTGCGTCCATAAGTGGTTTATCCTGTGCGTGGGTTGCTTTCAGCGTGCCTGCTTGATGAGATAACATCCATCTATATGATCCTGTTTTGCTATTGCCCTCCTCAGCATCTCCTGATCATCATGTTTCCCTGTGGAGAAGCGGCTGCTGACGCACGACCTCCCTGCCTTGCTCCCACAATTCTTTCTTATCCTATGGCTGGATCTCCGGAGTGCTCCCTCTCCCTGTATATGTCGCTCTCTCCGAGAAAATCTGCTCATTACCGAGGACTGTTCCAATGCAGCCGAGCGGCCCCCACTCCTCCTGCTCAGTAACACGCTCCGCTTTTAAAGAGACACACACTCCACCATCGCCATCCTCCCTCACTTGTAGCTTTTCTTTTTCTTCTGCACCACCTGTATTAAGCGCAGGTTAATATAGAGAAAAAATAAACTCACAAGTAAAAGTCAAAATGCAATGAAAAAAAAATCTGTGCCAGAAATTGGTGTGTTTCTATTTTTTTTGTCAAGGGTCACCACAGCGGGTCAGATGCCCTTCCTGGCACAAAGTCTGGGCAATATACAAAAAATGAAAATAAAATGAATTAATTAAATCAATATCGAAATACACACTATATTGCCAAAAGGATTTGGCCACCCATTCAAATGATGAGAATCAGGTGTCCTAATCAGGAGAACAAGTGTATAAAATCAAGCACTTAAGCATGAAGACTGTTTCTACAAACATTTGTGAAAGAATGGAGCTCAGTGATTTTCCAGCTTGGAACTGTCATAGGATGCCACCTGTGCAACAAATTAAGTCGTGAAATGTCCTCGCTCCTAAATATTCCAAAGTCAACCCTCTGCTTTATTATCAGAAAATGGAAGAGTTTGGGAACAACAGCAACTCAGCCACCAAGTGGTAGACCACGTAAACTGACAGAGGGGTCAGCGTATGCTGAATATATATATATATATAGATAGATAGATAGATAGATAGATAGATAGATAGATAGATAGATAGATAGATAGATAGATAGATAGATAGATAGATAGATAGATAGATAGATAGATAGATAGATAGATAGTACTTTATTTATTCCTTCAGGAGAGTTCCTTCGGGAAAATTTAAATTTTCAGCACAATCCCATTCAAGATCAGACAAACATTACAGGGAGACAGAACAGGATAACTGACGGGTCTGCCAGCTTCCAGCGCCCCTTAGAAAAAAGATGAGATACAGGTAAACAAGTGGGGGGGGGGGAATTGGAGAAAAAAATAGAAGATTAAAATTAAATTAAATAAAATTTAAAAATCGGTCTAAGCCTGGACCCCTAGAGAGGGGGTCCAAACTGACGGCAAGGGAAAAAAAAAAACGACGACTCAAAGCCATAGTACACACATGTAAGAGGGAAACATCAAACATCAAAGAATACAAAGGACATGAAAGGCATTAAATCAGCGGATACAACCAGCCACTTCTACATACAGTTATGAATAAAAACTAAAACAAACATATACACTGTGGTGGCCTCTGCGGTGTTCCACGCCATCATCCACTATGGTGGAGGGAGCATGGCCAGAGACAGGAGCAGACCCAACAAAGCAACCAAGAGAGCCGACTCCACTCTCGGCCGCCAACCAACTCTCGGCCAGTGTCCAGTCCGCATGGATGAGCGAGGATACGTCCAAGGAGACTGAGGTGTCCGACACCTGCTCACCCAGCCAAGACACCGCAAAGCCTCTCCGTCCCGGCGCTCAGTGCTAGCTCCGCAGCCCTGTCCCCTCATCCGCATCTCCTCCAGTCCGTCCAAACAGACTCCGGTGTGGAAGAGACCCTGCAGCTGGTCTCCATGGCCAAAAGGCTCCCGGGAGGCAGATCCAGAAGTCCACAAAAAAGCACCGCAGAGGTCACAAAAGTGGCACCCCTTGTCACACAGTCCCAAAGAGTCCCGCTACGTAGCTCCAAACTTCATATGACCATCCAATTAACCCACGTAGAGTACGCAGAGAGCTTCATGGAATGGGTTTCCATGGCCGCGCAACTCTATCTAAGCCATACATCACCAAGTCCAATGCAAAGCGTCGGATGCAGTGGTGTAAAGCACGTTGCCACTGGACTCTAGAGCAGTGGAGACGCCTTCTCTGGAGTGATGAATCACACTTTTTCATCTAGCAATCTGATGGACGGGTCTTGGTTTGGAGGTTGCCAGGAGAACGGTGTATTTCGGACAGCATTGTGCCGAGTGTGAAATTTGGTAGAGGAGGAATTATGGTGTGGGGTTGGTTTTTCAGGAGTTGGGCTTGGCCCCTTAGTTCCAGTGAAATGAACTTTGAATGCTCCAGGATACCAAAACATTTTGGACAATTCCATGCTCCCAACCTTGTGGGAACAGTTTGGAGCGGGCCCCTGCTTCTTCCAACATGATTGTGCAACAGTGCTCTAGGCAGGGTCCATAAAGACATGGATGACAGAGTCTGGTGTTGATTAACTTGATTGACCTGAACACGATAAAACACCTTTGGGATGAATTAGAACAGAGACTGAGAGCCAGGCCTTGTTGACCAAAATCAGTTTGTGTTCTCACCAATGCGCTTTTGAAAGAATGATTGAAAATTCCTATAAACACACCCTGCAACCTTGTGGACAGCCTTCCCAGAAGATTTGAAGCTGTAATAGCTAAAAAAAGGTGGACCAACATCATATTGGACACTATGGGTTAGGAATGGGATGGCACTTTAAGTTCATATGTGAGTCAAGGCAAGTGGTCAAATACTTGTGGCAATAAAGTGTATATTGCAGCCTTCTGCGATAACTATAAATGTAAATAAGGTATTGTTGTAATGTGAATTGTCTTGTGATTTATCAAGGCAGGCGGCCAAATAGTTTTGGCAATAAAGTGTAAATTGCAGCCTCCTGCGATAACTATAAATGTAAATAAGATATGCTTGTAATGTGAATTGTCTTGTGATTTATGTATTATTTTGTATCATGTCCTGTTGAATATTTACTGCATTAACCTGCCTTAGGACAACGGATGAAAATTAGCTATTGCGCTAACTCCGGCATATTTACATTGTTGCTCTATGTTGATGAATATGCGTTGTCCCAATTCAAATAAATAAAAATAAAAATTAAATATAAAACAAATCACAATAAATTATTTGTTATGCAAATTACAATAAAACCATTTCAAAACAGGATACAAAGGCGCCTAATTTGGCCGCTGACCTATGCAGGAGCACATTGAATCATTTCCAAAACGAATCAATCTCCTCGCTAATTCATTGTTAATGGTGGGTTACTTTCTGCTGTAACATGGTTCTATCTGCACTTCTGTTAAAATGTAACAAGCACTTATGTTATATTAGTTTTGGGCGAAACTAAAAATTTGGGTATCGATTCAATTTACATACTTACAGGGGCAGTATTGGTCATATCAGCGCTAATATTGCGACTTCAAATTTTCAAGATCATTGAATGATTACTATATAAGCAAAATTATAATTAGAAAAAAACATAGAATGTCGGTGTAACTGTAATAATGTCAATTTAATACTTACATTATTTCCTATTTTTGGCTCTGATTTAAATATTTTTGGCTTTTCTCTCAATACAATCGTATGTCCTTGAATCAGAGGCTAATCTTTCCTGTGATTAAATGGAAACCAATGTAATCAAAAGGGTCAACCTACGAACAAGATTTCTCTACAGAATCTGCTCTCTGGTCAACAAAAGCACCTTGAAGATTCTAGCGGGAAGTCTCATTCAACCCTTTTTCGATTACGCATGTACCTCCTGGTACCCCAGCACCTCCAAAACCCTCAAAGCTAGTCTCCAAACATCCCAGAACAAGCTAGTCAGGTCACTTCTAGACCTCCACCCCAGATCACACCTCACTCCTACCCACTTCTCCAAAGTAGGCTGGCTCAGGGTGTAGGACAGAGTAAAACAACTTGCACTGAGCCTAGTCTATAAAACTCGCTACACCTCCCTGATACCGAAGTACATGACAAACTACTTCCATAACGTAAATGACCCCCATAACCACAACACCAGGGGGAGCTCCACAAACCACGTTAAACCCAGATTCCGTTCTAACAAAGGTCTTAACTCGTTCTCCTTCTATGCCACATCAATGTGGAATGCACTCCCAACAGGTGTAAAAAAAAAAAAGTGCATCTCTACCCTGCTTTAAAACTGCCCTAAAAGAACCCCTGCAGGCAACTACAACCCTAGACTAACATCCCACCTCCCCGGATTGTAAATAATCAACTGTTAATAATCACATGTATATACTTGTTTTTATGCATTCTGAAATCACTAAGTTCACTGCTCGCTATACACATCCTACTCAGTCAGACCTACACTGTTTCAATGTCCATTTCTCAGATGATGCAATTGTTGATGACTGAAGTCTTAATTATCCGGATCAACCCCCAAATCTAATCACTTGTTCGTTATCTAATTTCTGACAATTTCTGAAAGTTTTAACAAAGTTCGGCCACAATTTTTTGAGCTATGTTGCCAACTAACTTACTAAAGACAGATGCCGGCAAATACGTAACCTCCTGGGGAAGGTCACGAATGAAAAATATTAAAATAAAAACATAATTTCAAATTATGAGGTAAAGTATAGTAAAGTGTTGCTTAAGCCATTTTCATGCCATTTAGGCTGTGTTGAATCTCCAAACCCCAAAACTAGTGAAGTTGGCACATTATGTAAATCGTAAATTAAAACAGAAAATAAGGATTTGCAAGTCATTTTCAACTTATATTCAATTGAATAGACTGCAAATAAAAGATATATAATGTTCAAACTGAGAAACTTTAGAATTTAATGGCAGCAACACATTGCAAAAATGTTGGCACAGGGGCATTTTTACCACTGTGTTAAATGGCCTTTCCTTTTAACAACAATCACAGGAATTATTTCCCATTCTTGCCTGATGTACAACTTAAGTTGTTCAACAGTCCAGGGTCTCCGCTGTCATATTTTAGGCTTCATAATGCGCCACACGTTTTCAATGGGAGACAGGTGTGGACTACAGGCAGGCCAACACTCTTTTACTACGAAGCCACACTGTTGTAACACGTTCGGAATGTGACTTGGCATTGTCTTGCTGAAATAAGCAGGGGCTTCCATGATAACATTGCTTGGATGGCAACATATGTGTGAAGACTCTTCTTCGGCATGGTAATGCCGGTGTGGTTTTCCCGTGGATGCGTCGAAGCAGAACACAGCATAGGTAAGATAAAGGGTATTTATTTAATAACAAAAGTCTATGAACAAAAATACTGGTGTAAAGAGAAAAAGTAAACAAAAGACGCTAGCGTGAAAGCTAGGATAAAACACAAGGAAAACTAAAACTTGGTACGAGGACACAAAAGAGTAAACAAAACATTCAGCATGAAAGCTAGAAAATAAAGTGGCTTGGCGTGAGAGCTAGCGAGAAAATACATACATAGAATGATGAGAGTCGTCACTGTTGCGCGTGGGCAAATTAGGATCCGAGAATGAGTAAACAGAAAAGGTGAGCTTAAATAGGAGGGTGAAAATTAGTAGCAGGTGTGCGGGGCGAGACTAACAGGTGGACTGATGTGTAACCATAGTGATGGACAAAAACAGGAAATAAACGGGTCAGACTGAGAATGAAAAAACAAACATGTGAAGATCTGAGCAGCAGATCGCAACAGTATTCCCCCCCAACAAAAGACAGATACCAGATGTCTCAAAAAACACAAACAAAAACTTGAACCCCCTCCCCAAAACCAGAAAGTTCACAAACGAAGGGAGGGCGGAGGGAGACCACGGTGGAGGGTCGCCAGATCGCATGTCCCCGAATCCACCGAGGACACATTATGTGGCGGCGGCGGGTGGAACGCCGCTGCCGAAAAAGTTTTGGCGGGCGACCTCGAAAAGGCCACATTAGTGGCCGCCTCGTAGGATAGGGTGCCCGGCGAGGCGGACGACCTGGGCACGGCCACATCCGTGGCCGACATGGAGGAGGGAATGTCTGGCGAGGAGGATGACCTCGCAGAGGAAAAGCCCGTGGTCGACGTGGTGGACGACGCCTCAGCACCGAAATCCCAGCAGGCTTGGAAGCAGCAGACGAGGGTGAGGGGACTGCAGCCAAAGCAGGCCCGAGTGCAGCTGGCGAGGATGATGCGGGTGCTGCAGCCGAAGAAGGCGTCGGAGGCGGCCTGGTAGCCGCAGGAGTCGTCGGAGGCGGCCTGGTAGCCGCAGGAGTCGTCGGAGGCGGCCTGGTAGCCGCAGGAGTCGTCATCGACGTGAATGCAGGCGTAGTCGTCGGCGCTGGTGTGGGCTCCAGCCCCGTCGTCGGCGCTGGTGTGGGCTCCAGCCCCGTCGTCGGCGCTGGTGTGGGCTCCAGCCCCGTTGTCGGCGGTGCTTGGCGGCGCGGAGCTGGTACCGGTGCTTGGCAGCGCGGAGCTGGCACCGGTACCTGTCGTGGTGCTGGTACCGGAGTGGGCTCAAGCTTACGAACTGGTGCTAGAGTGGGCTCCAGCCCTGGAGTTTGTGCTGGCGTGAGAACCAGTTTAGAGTCTGAAACTGGCGTGAGAACCAGGCTAGAAACATTTTCTGGTGTGAAAACCAGGCGAGAGTCATGTGCTGGTGTGAGAACCAGACTGGGAGCAGTGCAGAACACCGGTGGTGGAGGTCTACTTGGCCGGGGGAAACACAGGTGGAGGAGGTCTACAAGGCCGTTGAGACTTGGTCGGGGGAAAAACAAGTGGAGGAGGTCTACAAGGCCGTTGAGATTTGGCCGGGGGAAACACAGGTGGAGGAGGTCTACAAGGCCGTTGAGACTTGGCCGGGGGAAAAACAGGTGGAGGAGGTCTACAAGGCCGTTGAGATTTGGCCGGGGGAAACACAGGTGGAGGAGGTCTACTAGGAGGAGCTAAGCGTTTAGCGGGCCGAAAAACAGGTAAAGGTGGCCTACATGGAGGTCTTTGTTTAGCAGTTTTAAGAACAGGTAGCGTCTGCCCTACCTCCGCAACACAGCTATAGGCCATAGCCCCCCCCCTCCAGACGGGAATCCCAGACCCGTTCCCTGTGGTCAGGGACTGACCATAAGGGAGGGTGGTGGGAGGTTTGGAGGCGGGCAGACCCCTCCCCTCTATATTGTCCAGAGTGTCCCTTTGAAAAGGGAGAAAAAACCTTGGACTTGGGCAGAGAATGAGGTTTAAACGGTGGGTTAGAAGAAAAACTAGGTGACTGAGGTTGACTAGAATAATAAGAAAAAATATCCTGATACTTTTGTATATTATTATTAATGTTATTGTCATTTGAAAATGGCTGAGAAAACGAATCTTCCCCAAAAAATTCCTTGTTGATGACGTCATCATCGGAGGACGGGTTTGCGTTACCGGGGGGCGTCGACGAAATGACGTCATCTGCGCGGGACACAAGTTGGGAATTTGCCCAGTCGGTAAAACTGTTAGCAAAGTGTGTTATTGGGTCCCCAAACAACGGTGTAGGGGTTTTGTGTGCTGACTGTAGGTTGCTGTGTTCGTGAGGAGGGAGACATGGAGTGGGCAAGTCACTGTCGCCCGACGAAGCCATACTTCGCGGCTTCCGCCTACGCGGACGAGCGCGAGCGCTGCGGGAGGGAAACTCACCGCTCCCGGAAGCATCGATCGGAACCAGGTTTCCCTCCAGGTCCCACATCATGCTTTCGTCTGGATTGCATCGGAGAGTTTCAGCCTCCATCGCTCGGAATACCCTCCATGTGCCTTCGTCGAAGGTCTCCTCGTGGTTGCCAGACGCGGAAAAACTTTTTAATGCTCGGATCCTACTGTGAAGACTCTTCTTCGGCATGGTAATGCCGGTGTGGTTTTCCCGTGGATGCGTCGAAGCAGAACACAGCATAGGTAAGATAAAGGGTATTTATTTAATAACAAAAGTCTATGAACAAAAATACTGGTGTAAAGAGAAAAAGTAAACAAAAGACGCTAGCGTGAAAGCTAGGATAAAACACAAGGAAAACTAAAACTTGGTACGAGGACACAAAAGAGTAAACAAAACATTCAGCATGAAAGCTAGAAAATAAAGTGGCTTGGCGTGAGAGCTAGCGAGAAAATACATACATAGAATGATGAGAGTCGTCACTGTTGCGCGTGGGCAAATTAGGATCCGAGAATGAGTAAACAGAAAAGGTGAGCTTAAATAGGAGGGTGAAAATTAGTAGCAGGTGTGCGGGGCGAGACTAGCAGGTGGACTGATGTGTAACCATAGTGATGGACAAAAACAGGAAATAAACGGGTCAGACTGAGAATGAAAAAACAAACATGTGAAGATCTGAGCAGCAGATCGCAACAATATGTTGCTCCAAAAAATGTATGTACTTTTCAGCATTATTGGTGCTTCACAGATGTGTAAGTTACCCATGCCCTTGGGCACTAATACACCCTCATATCATCACAGAGGCTGGCTTTTGAACTTTGCGCCTAGAAGAATCTGGATGGTTCTTTTCCTATTTGTTCCGGAGGACACGACGTCCAGTTTCCAAAAACAATTTGAAATGTGGACTCGTCAGACCACAGAACAGTTTTCCCTTTGCATAGTACAGTTTTAACATGCACTTACAGATGTAGCGACAAACTGTAGTTACTGACAGTGGTTTTATGAAGTGTTTCTGAGCCTATGTGGTGATATCCTTTACACACTAATGTCGCTTTTTGGTGCAGTACTGCCTGAGGGGTCAAAGGTCATGGGCATTCAATGTTGGTTTTCGGCCTTGCAGGGATTCCTCCTGATTCACTGAACCTTTTAATGATATTACATGTTATATGTATTACATATTACTATATGAAAGCTGCTTTTATACCCAATCATGGCACCCACCTGTTCCCAAATAGCTTGTTCACCTGTGGGATGTTCTAAATAACTTTCTGAGTCTTTTTTGCTACTTGTGCCAGCTTTTTTGGAACATGTTGCAGGCATCAAATTCCAAATGAGCTAATATTTGCAAAAAATAACAAAAGTTTTCCAGTTTGAACATTAAGTATCCTGTCTTTGCAGTCTATTCAATTGAATATAGGTCGAAAAGGATTTGCAAGTCATTGCATTCTGTTTTTATTTATGATTTACACAACGTGCCAACTTCACTGGTTTTGGGTTTTGTAAGTGAAGTAAAATTTGCGACACTAGGATACTCTAATTAGAAGACATTTTTCGAATTTTCATCTCCTTTCCTAAAATATAGCTAAAATGTATTGACGCATTTGTTGAAAACCACTGACAAGAAAAGATTAATTCTTTGTTGTTGCACTTACAACAAAATTTGTGTACGGTCAACTCACCCAAGAAACAGAAATATAAATATGACAGGACTGGAAGGCTGATGGGTTGCTGCATGGGCGGAGCCTTGTAAAAGATAAGAAGAGGAAAAACAAGAGGAGGGATGGGGAAAATCCAATTGCATTCTATGCTCCTGTAGAGGGCGCAGTGTGGGACTAGAGCAGGGGTGTAAAAGTCAAGGCCCACGGGCCAGAATTATCTATGGCCCCCTGGATGATATTGGATTAGTATTACCACCGGCCCGCAGGCCACAGCCGCCTGCTGCTGTTTTGCACGCACCAGTACTCCATCAGCGCTAGGAATTTAAAAAATGGGGTCCTTGGGACCCCATCAAGTCATAAAAATGGGGTTTCACAGTAACTATTTGGGGTCCCACTTCTTTGTAACGGTTTTGAAAATAAATGATATATGTATGCATTATCCTGTTATATCTCACATTCTATATTGTGTTTTGGAAAAAGGTTGTCACAGACGTTATTTAATTATTCTTTTTTTTAATCCCACAAAAGAAAACAAATGTTTATGCATATGTTTATTTATTCAGTTCTAAACATTCATTAACTTTCTTATTTCCTTCATGGATCTAAACTTTACCGCTGCTGGTATTGTTTTCTATACTTTTATTGTGATGTTTTCAGAACATGTTTCTTCTATTTTTGGTTAAAGTAAGACAAAGAAAACAATCTGAAGTTGTCTTTATTTGTTTTAGTTTTGATGCCATGATTTTAATAGTCCGGCCCGCGTGTGCACAGATTTTCCTCCATGCGGTCCTTGAGCTAAAATGAGTTTGACACCCCTGGACTAGAGGAAAAAGCTCTATTTTTGAGGTTATGTTCGGAGACTAGGCGTGAATAAAAAATAAGCACAGGTAATTGAGACGCCCATAAAAATGTCTATTCCTGACGCGCTATTCAAGCCTGAATAATGCAGCTGTATACACTATGGCTACCTCCTCCGCCTCCAAGCCCTCCTGCTAGCGTCACGTTGACGTTATCCTTCGATTTCTAATCAACATTTGCAACAAAAGTGACAGTTTTAATCATTGCTTACCAATCCCAATAAAAGTTGGTCAATGGAAAAGATGGAATGGAGTCTGCTAGTTTGTTCATCGCTACAAACCTGTGGTGCAACTTCAATCTCCTTCTAAATCGGCTGGCAGTTTCTCATATTTTTCCCCGTACTGCAGGTTTTAAAGGCCTACTGAAACCCATAGTTTATATATCAATGATGAAATCTTAACTTTGCAACACATGCCAATACGCCCGGTTTAGTTTATTACATTACAATTTTAAATTTCCGCGGAGTTTCCTGTTGAAAACGTCACGGAATGATGACGCGTATGATGACGCGTGTTTGTGACGTTATTGGTTGGAAGGGACATATTAGCCCAGCACCACTTACGGCTTAAAAGTTGTCTCTTTTCATCGCATAATTACACAGTATTTTGGACATCTGTGTTGCTGAATCTTTTGCAATTTGTTCAATTGATAATGGAGACGTCAAATAAGAATTGCAGCTGCCTTTAGCACCGAAACACAGCCGGTGTTTCTTTGTTTGTTGTGAAGCTTTAACACAGAGCGGTCAAGCGAACATGTTTCTCTACGTCAGTTTTTGGATGGGAAAATTGTGATATTAAGTCGACTCTTACCGGAGACTTTAGTGGATTATGCGACCTCATCCTGCAGCTCAAAAAGGCAGCTGTGATCTTGGCTTCTCGGCTTCTCTCAGAGACACTGGCGTTCACCGCAGCCATCCGATTTTCAGGTATGACTTTACAATCTCACTAAAACACTATTAACACAATAAGCAGATAAGGGATTTTCCAGAAGTATCCTGGTAAATGTGTCTAATTACATCTGAAACTCTCCCACTGCCGCCGCCTTGAGCCGTCGACTTTGTTTTTTCTTTTTTTTAGTGCTCTAATCTATCTTTCCTCATCCACGAATCTTTCATCCTCGCTCAAATTAATGAGGAAATTGTCGCTTTCTCGGTCCCAATTGCTCTTACTGCTGGTGGCTCACATTATAAACAATGGGACGGCGTGGCGCAGTGGGAGAGTGGCCGTGCGCAACCCGAGGGTCCCTGGTTCAAATCCCACCTAGTACCAACCTCGTCACGTCCGTTGTGTCCTGAGCAAGACACTTCACCCTTGCTCCTGATGGGTGCTGGTCAGCGCCTTGCATGGCAGCTCCCTCCATCAGTGTGTGAATGTGTGTGTGAATGGGTAAATGTGGAAGTAGTGTCAAAACGCTTTGAGTACCTTGAAGATAGAAAAGCGCTATACAAGTACAACCCATTTAATGTGAGGATGTGAGGAGCCCTCACACCGGTGACGTCACGCGCACGTCGACTGCTACTTCCGGTACATGCAAGGCTTCTTTATTAGCGACCAAAAGTTGCAAACTTTATCGTGGATGTTCTCTACTAAATCCTTTCAGCAAAAATATGGCAATATCGCGAAATGATCAAATATGACACATAGAATGGACCTGCTGAAAATCTAATTTCATTAGGCCTTTAAGGAAATATTTTAACAAAATTTTGCTTTAGAAGATATTGCTTCCAATGGAAACATTAAGTTACTTTGTACATTAAGTGTATGCTGTACTATAATTGTGTCTATATTTTGCCCTGATATCATTGTTACTCCCTCCGAGGTCTTAATCAAGGCTCTAGTCGTTCGTTTTGCTCACAGACATATATTTTAGCCACATCTTCTTCACGTGACCAACGATGCCAAATACAATGCCGTCACAACTAATAAAATAAGCAAAGAGAACTTACAATTAGTCTGACATACAATAAAAGAAAACACATTGATTTCACATACACATTACAATAAATCATACCTCTTTGGACTCATAAACTTCAAGGGAATAAAGTTTATTTTCAATCCGAGACTCCATTAACGTCTTCCACATCAAACACGTGTTGTCTCATGCTGCTTCCTTAATTCTGTCACATATTAATTGTCCCCTCAACAACGTGACAAAACCGGAACAAAAAATATAGTCCCCTCTCAATTTACATGGGTTTGTAACAAAAATAAAGTTAACATAAACTTGCATGAATCCACCCAAGGAAATACCTTTTAATCACATTTGTGTGTACAATATGAAATTATATTTATGCATTGTATTTATTTATCCTCACCAACTACGAAGTGATATAACAAACATACATGTTGCTTCTGTCAGCAGCTACAATCATGTATATTCATAAATTATTAGGGTGACTAAGATGTGTTGTCTGTGAAACAAAATGCCAATTTTAAAGAACGCTAAATCACGAATATGCAAGGATCTTCTGTATTTATATTAATACAAACGTAGAATATATTTGACTCCCAGGGTGCGTGGGAGCCAGAGAACGGCCCCAGCCACCTAGAGAGCCAGGCTGTTTTTACTTGAATCGTAGACAGTGCAGTAACAAAATTAACAAAATTGAAAATATATAAATGGCTGCCAAATCCTGAGGGTTTTTTTTTTTGAGAGATACACTTAGAATTTCCCACATACTGTACGTCAATCTTGGAGCTTTTACTGGAGCCAGTGTTGGAGTGCGAATAAAACTTTTTCGGCCGTAGCCAATCAATAGACAATATTCCTTTTTTTTTTTTTTTCCCAAATGCCTTTTGAAGTGACTCGGTGAACAGTGCCAATAATTATGTCATCAACTTCCGGCTGTAATTGAATTAACCAAGATGATGGCATGGTTTTATCTTTGATGTCACATACACTGCTAATGTTCCTCAGTCTGATCTCGTTATAAACACACACACACACACACACACACACACACACACACACACACACACACACACACACACACACACACTTCTCCAAAATATCTCTTCTCTTCCCACCAGTGTCTTTGAGTCCTTAACCTTAATCCCTAAACTCACTGTGATGTTATTACCCTAATCTGGCCCGCAATGGGTTTAGCACACAAGATGCCGTAGACAGCCGGACAAGGACAACCCCAGAATGAGTGGTGTGGGAGGAAGGGTTGTTAAAGGGTTGATAATCCTCACTGGAAGGAATGTTAGCATCATTTCTATTGCTTCGGCACTGAAAAGAGTGTTTCTTTAATTTAGTCATCCGTTGTACAGTAGCAACATAACCACGGGCACTTTAACAAGTCATCTTTGATTAATCAAACCATGCATGAAACTGCTCCCCTCTTTTCACAAATAAAAAGCTTCTGCAAGCGTTATTGAAGTTGTACTACCACTTAATAAAAAGTGGCCATAAGGTTCAACATAAGTGACGGTGGTTGAAAATGAAAATTTTGCAACCTCATTTCGAAAGTACCTATTTTTCTGCCTTATGTAAATTTACAAAATGGTTTTATTCTTCATCTGGATTAATGTTTTTTGCTTTATAGTTGATGTTCATGTCACTGTTTTTCTTCTTTATCACTGTTTTCTTTTTCTTTTTTGCCCGTCCCCAGGTACTGCTAGGTAACTTCAAAAATAAAACTGGAATGCAACTTGAACAGGAAGAGGAACCTATACACCTGTACTGTACGATGAACTGGACAGGATCAAAAAAAAAGAAAAAAAGAACCTATAAAAAAAAAAACATATTTTCATTCATTGTTTTTATACAGTGTCCATCCATCCATCCATCCATCATCTTCCGCTTATCCGAGGTCGGGTCGCGGGGGCAGCAGCCTAAGCAGGGAAGCCCAGACTTCCCTATCTCCAGCCACTTCGTCTAGCTCTTCCCGGGGGATCCCGAGGCATTCCCAGGCCAGCCGGGAGACATAGTCTTTCCAACGTGTCCTGGGTCTTCCCCGTGGCCTCCTACCAGCTGGACGTGCCCTAAACACATCCCTAGGGAGGCGTTCGGGTGGCATCCTGACCAGATGCCCAAACCACCTCATCTGGCTCCTCTCGATGTGGAGGAGCAGCGGCTTTACGTTGAGCTCCTCCCGGATGGCAGAGCTTCTCACCCTATCTCTAAGGGAGAGCCCCGCCACCCGGCGGAGGAAACTCATTTCGGCCGCTTGTACCCGTGATCTTATCCTTTCGGTCATGACCCAAAGCTCATGACCATAGGTGAGGATGGGAACGTAGATCGACCGGTAAATTGAGAGCTTTGCCTTCCGGCTCAGCTCCTTCTTCACCACAACGGATCGATACAACGTCCGCATTACTGAAGACGCTGCACCGATCCGCCTGTCGATCTCACGATCCACTCTTCCCCCACTCGTGAACAAGACTCCTAGGTACTTGAACTCCTCCACTTGGGGCAGGGTCTCCTCCCCAACCCGGAGATGGCACTCCACCCTTTTCCGGGCGAGAACCATGGACTCGGACTTGGAGGTGCTGATTCTCATTCCGGTCGCTTCACACTCGGCTGCGAACCGATCCAGTGAGAGCTGAAGATCCCGGCCAGATGAAGCCATCAGGACTACATCATCTGCAAAAAGCAGAGACCTAATCCCGTGGCCACCAAACCGGAACCCCTCAACGCCTTGACTGCGCCTAGAAATTCTGTCCATAAAAGTTATGAACAGAATCGGTGACAAAGGACAGCCTTGGCGGAGTCCAACCTTCACTGGAAACGTGTCCGACTTACTGCCAGCAATGCGGACCAAGCTCTGACACTGATCATACAGGGAACGGACTGCCACAATAAGACATTCCGATACCCCATACTCTCTGAGCACTCCCCACAGGACTTCCCGAGGGACACGGTCGAATGCCTTCTCCAAGTCCACAAAGCACATGTAGACTGGTTGGGCAAACTCCCATGCACCCTCAAGAACCCTGCCGAGAGTATAGAGCTGGTCCACAGTTCCACGACCAGGACGAAAACCACACTGTTCCTCCTGAATCCGAGGTTCGACTATCCGGCGAAGCCTCTTCTCCAGTACACCTGAATAAACCTTACCGGGAAGGCTGAGGAGTGTGATCCCACGATAGTTGGAACACACCCTCCGGTCCCCCTTCTTAAAGAGAGGGACCACCACCCCGGTCTGCCAATCCAGAGGTACCGCCCCCGATGTCCACGCGATGCTGCAGAGTCTTGTCAACCAAGACAGCCCCACAGCATCCAGAGCCTTAAGGAACTCCGGGCGGATCTCATCCACCCCCGGGGCCTTGCCGCCGAGGAGCTTTTTAACTACCTCAGCGACCTCAGCCCCAGAAATAGGAGAGTCCACTACAGATTTCCCAGGCACCGCTTCCTCAAAGAAAGACGTGTTGGTGGGATTGAGGAGGTCTTCGAAGTATTCCCTCCACCGATCCACAACATCCGCAGTCGAAGTCAGCAAAACACCATCCGCACCATACACGGTGTTGATAGTGCACTGCTTCCCCTTCCTGAGGCGCCGTATGGTGGTCCAGAATCACTTCGAAGCCGTCCGGAAGTCGTTTTCCATGGCTTCCCCGAACTCTTCCCATGTCCGAGTTTTTGCCTCCGCGACCGCTAAAGCTGCACACCGCTTGGCCCGTCGGTACCCGTCCACTGCCTCCGGAGTCCTATGAGCCAAAAGAACCCGATAGGACTCCTTCTTCAGCTTGACGGCATCCCTCACTGCTGGTGTCCACCAACGGGTTTTTTTAAAAATAAAAAGAAGTTGATAAATTAATATTTATATTTATTTATTTTAGAAATTGTAATAAAAATATATATTTTGTATTTATTTATTTTTAAATAATTTAAAATAAAAGTTCAAATTAAAAGTCCTAAGGGCAAAACCATGTCAGTTTCCTAAATAGAAAAACTATGTAAATATATTTTATATTGACTTTGAACGACTCAGGGCCTGATTTGCTAAAATCCAAATAACACGTGCTAAACAGTGTGTGCCAATATTGGGTGTGATATATGCAGGCGTGTTGTACTAACTCTGCATGAGCTATTCATTACTGGTGCAAACTGCCTTATTTAAATGAGGATGTTTGCGTGTACTAACCGGGCTTTCACCTCGGATGATTTACTGCACATTCATTTTATCATTCGCATTTTGCTGTATTTTCAAAAAGGCAGCAGAGATGTACCACTTATTTGGGGGCATTTTAGAAATCAACACTCCTGACTACTGAGGTATGTCAACAATGGGAATCACTTATTTTGCCTTAACTTTCTTAGTTCCGATGGTGACTGCGAATGAGAAGAAGAATATGTTTATGATTATGTAATATGTTTTTTTCACATTGGACATTTGTTTATATATCTTATATACGAAAGAGCAAAGTTTATTAAAACAAGCGCCAACAGACACCCAAATGCATCGATTGAATAGTTTAATCAGCCCTTTAAGGCATCAAGCAGCTATAATAATAATAAGAAGAAGAAGAAGAAGAAAAGGATATTGCTGAATAGACGATATGTCTAATTATTATGTTGAGTGTTGACGCACACACATACACACACACACACACACACACACACACACACACACACACACACACACACACACCCAGGAGGAAGGGTTCTCTGTCCATTGTCTGTCTTTGTACGATCCTCTCTCACAGCCGAGTGCGTAACTGTCAGTTTGCACATACTTTTCAAACGTAAATAAAAGCGCAAAATTGTGCTTGCAAAATGGAGATGAGTGTTGATGAATCATATTGTGTGTGCTCTTTATTATACATGCATTTACCCCTCCCAGTATTGTGGGCGTTTTGATTATCAACACATTCTGTATTCTGCATGTTACGGTAATGAAAACAGAGACACGAAATGAATTGTGCTCATTATTCTGCTGACTTAACAGACACAATTCACTATAGTAAATCAGGCCCTCAATCTTTTAAAGCAACATCTGTCTAAAATGTGCATTTTAAGGACACCATGTTCACTTGTTCACAATTGTGCCAGTAAAAGTTGAAAGCCAGAAGTCCAAAATAATATACAAACCCAGTTTCCATATGAGTTGGGAAATTGTGTTAGATGTAAATATAAACGGAATACAATGATTTGCAAATAATTTTTAACCCATATTCAGTTGAATATGCTACAAAGAAAATATATTTGATGTTCAAACTGATAAACGTTTATTTTTTTGCAAATAATCATTAACTTTAGAATTTGATGCCAGCAACACGTGACAAAGAAGTTGGGAAAGGTGGCAATAAATACTGATAAAGTTGAGGAATGCTCATCAAACACTTATTTGGAACATCCCACAGGTGTGCAGGCTAATTGGGAACAGGTGGGTGCCATGATTGGGTAAAAAAACAGCTTCCCCAAAAATGCTCAGTCTTTCACAAGAAAGGATGGGGCGAGGTACACCCCCTTGTCCACAACTGCGTGAGCAAATAGTCAAACAGTTTAAGAACAACGCTTTTCAAAGTGCAATTGCAAGAAATGTAGGGATTTTAACATCTACGGTCCATAATATCATCAAAAGGTTCAGAGAATCTGGAGAAATCACTGCACTTAAGCGGCATGGCCAGAAATCAACATTGAATGACCGTGACCTTCGATCCCTCGAACGGGACTGTGTCAAAAACTGACATTAATCTCTTAAGGATATCACCACATGGGCTCAGGAACACTTAAGAAACCCACTGTCACTAAATACAGTTGGTCGCTACATCTGTAAGTGCAAGTTAAAGCTTTACTATGCTAAGCGAAAGCCATTTATCAACAACACCCAGAAACGTCGCCAGCTTCGCTGGGCCTAAGCTCATCTAAGATGGACTGATACAAAGTGGAAAAGTGTTCTGTGGTCTGACAAGACCACATTTCAATTTTTGGGGGGAAACTGTGGTCGTTGTGTCCTCCGGATCAAAGAGGAAAAGAACCATCCGGATTGTTCTCAGCGCAAAGATGAAAAGCCAGCATGTATGATGGTATGGGGGTGTATTAGTGGCCAATGCATGGGTAACTTACACATCTGTGAAGGCACCATTAATGCTGAAAGGTACATACAGGTTTTGGAGCAACATATGTGTGAGAGGCGGGGCTTGTTTACGCGCCGCCTGCCGGCGATGGCATGCACAGGAGCCGGCTGGAAGCAAGATGACAGGTGAGTGGATACCTCAGCTGGAACGAGTTATCTAATCACCTGTCTCTATTTAGCTGCGTTGGTGACTGCAGGGCGGGGCTGAAAAGCCAGAAGGACCCCAGGAGGTGCTGAGGACGCCAGAAGGGTTGTGGGAGGACTGAGCGAGTTAAAAACTTTGTGAGTGAACGAACTAAGACTGAAAAGACTTGGGGAGCGAACGAAGAAGATGAACTGTTGTGAAAATTAAAAATGAAAAGAAAATCCTTTTGAGAACAAACGAAAGAAGAAATATTGTGTGTAAAAAGATTAAAAAGAATTGTCAACTTGAACTCCTGCTGTGATCCTTCGGTCCTGAAGACCCCACGACACAAACTTGTCACAATATGTTGCCGTCCAAGCAACATTATCATGGACGCCCCCGCTTATTTCAGCAAGACAATGCCAAGCTACGTGTTACAACAGTGTGGCTTCGTAGTAAAAGAGTTCCGGTACGAGACTGGCCTGCCTGCAGTCCAGAACTGTCTCCTATCGAAAATGTGTATCGCATTATGACGCGTAAAATACGACAGCGGGGACCCCGGACTGTTGAACGACTGAAGCTCTACATTTAAGAAGAATGGGAAAGAATTCCACTTTCAAAGCTTCAACAATTAGTTTCCTCAGCTCCCAAACGTTTATTGAGTGTTGTTAAAAGAAAAGGTGATGTAACACAGTGGTGAACATGCCCTTTCCCAATTACTTTGGCACGTGTTGCAGCCATGAAATTCTAAGTTGATTATTTGCAAAAAAAAATAAAGTTTATGAGTTTGAACATCAAATATCTTGTCTTTGTAGCGCATTCAACTGAATATGGGTTGAAAAGGATTTGCAAATTATTGTATTCCGTTTATATTTACATCTGACACAATTTCCCGACTCATATGGAAACAGGGTTTGTAGTTGCCACTGCAAAGGTTGTGAGTGACTGTGTAAGGCGGAGGGGGGAGCAAGGGATGAACTGACCCTGAATGAAGGATGATCAATTAAACTGCTGATTTCATTCATAAAATTACTATAGACACACGTTATATGCATGTCATTTCTCGAGTTACAGTATGTGAAGAGGTTGTTTAACAAAAAGTATACATAAGACAAATTTGTACATGCAGGTGGGTTTATACGTCACATACAGTGGGGCAAAAAAGTATTTAGTCGGCCACCGATTGTGCAAGTTCTCCCACTTAAAATGATGACAGAGGTCTGTAATTTTCATCATAGGTAAACTTCAACTGTGAGAGACAGAATGTGAAAAAAAAAACCAGGTATTCACAATGTAGGAATTTTAAATAATTTATTTGTAAATTATGGTGGAAAATAAGTATTTGGTCAACCATACAAAGCTCTCACTGATGGAAGGAGGTTTTGGCTCAAAATCTCACGATACATGGCCCCATTCATTCTTTCCTTAACACAGATCAATCGTCCTGTCCCCTTAGCAGAAAAACACCCCAAAAGTATGATGTTTCCACCCCCATACTTCTTAGTAGGTATGGTGTTCTTGGGATGCAACTCAGTATTCTTCTTCCTCCAAACACGACGAGTTGAGTTTATACCAAAATGGATACATGGATGATACAGCAGAGGATTGGGAGAATGTCATGTGGTCAGATGAAACCAAAATATAACTTTTTGGTATAAACTCAACTAGTCGTGTTTGGAGGAAGAAAAATACTGAGTTACATCCCAAGAACACCATACCGACTGTGAAGCATGGGGTGGAAACATCATGCTTTGGGGCTGTTTTTCTGCTAAGCGGACAGGACGATTGATCCGTGTTAAGGAAAGAATGAATGGGGCCATGTATCGTGAGATTTTGAGCCAAAACCTCCTTCCATCAGTGAGAGCTTTGAATGGTTGACCAAATACTTATTTTCCACCATAATTTACAAATAAATCCTACAATGTAAATTCCTGGATTTTTTTTCACATTCTGTCTCTCACAGTTGAAGTGTACCTATGATGAAAATTACAGACCTCTGTCATCATTTTAAGTGGGAGAACTTGCACAATCGGTGGATGACTAAATACTTTTTTGCCCCACTGTAGATGCAGACCCAGCTGTAGAAAAATATGAAGGGGGAATTACATTTTTTCAGGGGGCCCCTGCCAAAAATTGATTCCCGCCGCATTAGCTCGCTAAAACTGCACTACTGGGGTACGTGTGTACTAAGTGTTTGGATGTATTCATTAAATCAATGTATTCTTGCCTGCCAAAAAGGGATTCAAAGAACCCGCTGACCACCTCTAACCCAGGCAGTATGTTGTCGTAACAGAATTGAGTGGGCAAATGCTCACATTCGATGGCGTCTGGCATGTTGAAGAGGTGTTCTCTTCACTGTCCAGGGCAGATGGCAGAGCATTTCCTGATGTCACCATTGTGATTGGATTGGCCAATGGTAGGGATGGTGTTATGGGATGGGCAGGCGTATGTGATTGACAACGAATGCAAGTTAATTTTATTGATGACATTTGCAGATGATGTGGTCCTGATGGCTTCATCTGGCTGGGATCTTCAGCTCTCACTGGATCGGTTCGCAGCCGAGTGTGAATCGACCGGAATGAGAATCAGCACCTCCAAGTCCGAGTCCATGGTTCTCGCCCGGAAACGGGTGGAGTGCCATCTCCGGGTTGGGGAGGAGACCCTGCCCCAAGTGGAGGAGTTTAAGTACCTAGGAGTCTTGTTCACGAGTGAGGGAAGAGTGGATCGTGAGATCGACAGGTGGATCAGTGCGGCGTCTTCAGTAAGGTGGACGCTGTAACGATCCGTTGTGGTGAAGAAGGACCTGAGCCGGAAGGCAAAGCTCTTAATTTACCAGTCAATCTACGTACCCATCCTCACCTATGGTCATGAGCTTTGGGTCATGACCGAAAGGATAAGATCACGGGTACAAGCGGCCAAAATGAGTTTCCTCCGCCGGGTGGCGGGGCTCTCCCTTAGAGATAGGGTGAGAAGCTTCGCCATCCGGGAGGAGCTCAAAGAAAAGCCGCCGCTCCTCCACATCGAAAGGAGCCAGATGAGGTTGCTCGGGCATCTGGTCAGGATGCCCCCCGAACGCCTCCCTAGGGAGATGATTAGGGCACGTCCAACCGGTAGGAGGCCACGGGGAAGACCCAGGACACGTTGGGAAGACTATGTCTCCCGGCTGGCCTGGGAACGCCTCGGGATCCGCCGGGAAGAGCTAGACGTAGTGGCTGGGGAGAGGGAAGGCTGGGCTTCCCTGCTTAGGCTGCTGCCCCTGTGACCCAACCTCGGATAAGCGGAGGAAGATGGATGGATGGATGGCATTTTGAATGCACAGGGATATCGTGACGAGATCCTGAGGCCCATTCTTGTGCCATTTACCTAAGACCATCACTTCATATTGCAGCATGACAATGTACGGCCCCATGTTGCAAGGATCTATACACAATTCCTGGAAGCTGAAAACATCCCAGTTCTTGCAATGACCAGCACTCACCGGGCACGTCACCTATTGAGCATATTTGGGATGATGTGAATTGGCGTATACGACATTGTGTTCAATCCATCCATCCATTTTCTACCGCTTATTCCCTTTGGGGTCGTGGGGGGCGCTGGTGCCTATCTCAGCTACAATGAGGTAGAAGGCGGAGTACACATGGACAAGTCGCCACCTCATCACAGGGCCAACACAGATAGACAGACAACATTCACAATCACAATCACACACTAGGGCCAATTTAGTGTTGCCAATCAACCTATCCCCAGGTGCATGTCTTTGGAGGTGGGAGGAAGCCGGGGTACCCTGAGGGAACCTACGCATTCACGGGGAGGACATGCAAACTCCACACAGAAAGATCCCGAGCCCGGGATTGAACCCAGGACAACTCAGGCCTTTGTATTGTGAGGCAGACACACTAACCCCTCTGACACCGTGCCCCTCTGCCATTGTGTTCCAGTTCCTGCCAATATCAAACAACTTCGCACAGCCATTGAAAAGGAGTGGCTTAACATTCCACAGGCCACAATCAACAACCTGATCGACTCCATGCGAAGGAGATGTGTTGCCCTGCGTGAGGCAAATGGTGGTCACACCAAATACTGACTGATTTTCTGACCTCCCCAGACGCCCAATGAAGCACACTGCACATTTCAGCGTGGCCTTTTATTGTGTGCAATAAGGCAAACCTGTGCAATAATCATGCTGTTTAATCAGCAGCTTGATATGCTTCATCTGTGAGGTGTGATAGAATATTGGCAAAGAAGAAGTGCTCACGAACACAGATGTAGACAAATATGTGAACGATATCTGGGAGCAACAGGTGTTTTGTGTCTAAAGGGAAAGTTTCAGATCTTTGAGTTCAACTCATGAAAAATGAGCGCAAAAACAATAGTGTCGCGTTGATATTTTTGTTCAGTTTAGCTTTAGCAGTGTGACCCCAAGATGCAGCAGGCGAATATAAATAAACGAAAACGCACTCACAAGGGTGTGCGAGGGTATAGGAAAACACACAACTAGGAGTGAAGAGAAACAAAAGAAGGCGAGTGCAAACGTAAATGCACAAATCACAGACTTTGTTATAAATGAGACAAGAACAACATGTATACACACAACATGAGCTAAAACAAGAAGTGACTATTACAAGATAAGGGCAAAGGAAATCAACTAAAATACTACACACAGAGAAAAAGCAAACATAAGTGCAAAACAGAAGGATGCAACAGTATGACCCCTCTACAAAGTTTTGGGGAAATCTGGTTGGCATTTCTTAGGTAATTTTACTATGATGGAAAATGTTTTAATGACAAAATCTGTGGTTTTTGCATGGTATATACAGTAGACCGCAGGTGTCAAACTCAAGACCCGGGGGCCAAATCTGGCCTGCCACATTATATTATGTGGTCCAGGAAAGGCTAGAAATAAAGACTGTCAATAAAGCAATTCATCTTTCTTACCAGATGTATTTTTTCTCTCCGTTTTGACAGAAAATAAGTACTGTTTCTGATCATGCAACAAATGTATTATAGAGAAGCAGCTATCAATTATTTTAGTTATCGAGAAATCTATTGAAGAGTTTGTTGCATTGATCGCACAATCCGATAAAAGACACTTTATAGCCTTGTTGCATTTTCTGGAAAAAAGTTTAAAATAACAAGTAAGTAAGAATTGTTTTAGTTGTGATGTAAAACTTAAAAATGTTTCTTACAGTCATGAAGAATCCTTTCAAACAGAAACACGATGGACAAATCCTTGCCAGCTACTACAGTGCTCAAGGTTTAATTCCAGCTCACGCCATCCTAGTCACTGCCATTGTATCCCTTGGGCAAGACACTTTACCCTCCATGTTCCCAATGCCACCCCCACTGGTTTAAATGTAGCTTAAAGATGCAAAGCACTTTGAGTCCTTAGTGAAAAAGTGGTGTATATATACATAATTTACTTCCGGTTCAAGAAAAAAAAACAGAAAGTACGTTTTCAACCCGCAGTACCTGCGGTGTACAAACTCGTCCAAAGTAAAGTTAAAGTTAAAGTACCAATGATTGACACACACACACACTAGGTGTGGCGAAATTATTCTCTGCATTTGACCTATTACCCTTGATCACCCCCTGGAAGGTGAGGGGAGCAGTGGGCAGCAGCGGTGCCGCGCCCGGGAATCATTTATGGTGATTTAACCCCCAATTCCAACCCTTAATGCTGAGTGCCAAGCAGGGAGATAATGGGTCCCATTTTTATAGTCTTTGGTATGACTCGGCCGTTGTTTGAACTCACGACCTACCGATCTCAGGGCGGACACTCTAACCACTAGGCCACTGAATAGATGGAACCCTAACCACCGCTGCCACTCACTGCTCCCCTCACCTCCCAGATGGTGATTAAGGGCGATGGGTCAAATGCAGAGAATCATTTTGCCACACCTAGTGTGTGTGTGTGTAAATCACGGCTAGTTTAACTTTAACTTCAACAATCATGTACCTTTCAGTTTGTTGGTGTTCTATGAAAACTATTTGTTGAATACAAAACATTAAGACAGGAAATAAAAATACTTTTGTACATAAATTAGCCGCATTTTAAAAGCCACATGATTTTAAAACAAGTCATCCTTCAATTTTTGACTTATGACTTTGAAACAAGTTGTCTTTCAATTTTTATGTAAAAAAAAAATATCTAATTAAATGCATAGGCAATTGTGTAATAAAGTCATAGTGTAAACATACATTTGTATATATTCACTGTTACCAGTGGGCCTCTTTGGGCAGCCATAACTACGATGTGGCCCTCAATGAAAATGAGTTTGACACCCATGTAGAAATCAACTACTAAGAAGGCTTACCTCACATGTAGGAGTCCACATAGACCTCTTTCTAGTTCCTCAGACTGGTTGAAGGACACAGGAAAACCAATGACACCTTCAGAAGAGCAACACAGGGGAAACGATATTGATTGAGTCAATTGATATGTTATTGCTTTTACTGATGAATGCATCCTACTTCCTTGAGCATAGTAAACATGTGCATGGACTATGCAAGGTTAAATGTCACAGCATATGTTTTCGTTCGTCCGCTAAAGTCCTACTGAAATTAGATTTTCTTATTTAAACGGGGATAGCAGGTCCATTTTATGTGTCATACTTGATCATTTCGCGATATTGCCATATTTTTGCTGAAAGGATTTAGTAGAGAACATCGATGATAAAGTTCGCTACTTTTGGTTGCTGATAAAAAAGCCTTGCCTTTACCGGAAGTTGCAGATGATGACGTCACAAGGGTGAGGGCTCCTCACGTCCTCATATTGTTTATAATGGGAGCCTCCAGCAGCAAGACCTATTCGGACCGAGAAAACGACATTTTCCCCATTAATTTGAGCGAGGATGAAAGATTTTGTGAATGATGATATTGATAGCAAAGGACTAGAAAAAAATAAATAAAAATAAAATAAAGTTTTTTAAAAAAAAGGCGATTTCATCGGGACGGATTCAGATGTTTTTAGACACATTTACTAAGATAATTCTGGGAAATCCCTGATCTTTCTATTGTGTTGCTTGTGTTTTAGTGAGAGGAAATAGTACCTAATAGTCGGAGGGGTGTGTCCACGGGTGTCCTGAGGCCAGTCTCTGAGGGAAGTGGACGGCAGCTTCATGGACGGCACAAGCTCACTTTTTACCACAATTTTCTCACCGAAACCTGCCGGTTGACAAGTGGTCGGGAACCATGTTCGCTTGACCGCTCTGATCCATAGTAAAGTTTCACCTCCGGGAATTTTAACCAAGGAATCACCGTGTGTTTGTGTGGCTAAAGGCTAAAGCTTCCCAACTCCATCTTTCTACTTTGACTTCTCCATTATTAATTGAACAAATTGCAAAAGATTCAGCAACGCAGATGTCCAGGATACTGTTTAATTGCGCGATGAAAAGAGACCACTTTTAGCCGCAAATGGTGCTGCGCTAATATGTCCTCTACAATCCGTGACGTCACGCGCACGCATCATCATTCCGCGACGTTTTCAACAAGAAACTCAGCGGGAAATTTAAAATTGCAATTTAGTAAACTAAACCGACCGTATCGGCATGTGTTGCAATGTTAATATTTCATCATTGATATATAAACTATCAGACTGCGTGGTCAGTAGTAGTGGGTTTCAGTAGGCCTCTAAGTCCTAATTGTATGTGTTATGGCATGCAGAAATGAATGAGAAAGTGGTGTTTAGACATGTTTACTGTCTGTGTGTGTGTATGCGTCCCTGTACAAAGGTAAACATCAACAAGAGCAGTTATGTGTCCTGTCAACTAACACCCAGCTATAATATATTGCCAAAAGTATTTGGCCACTTGCCTTGACTCGCATATGAACTTGAAGTTCCATCCCATTCCTAACCCATAGTGTTCAATATGATGTCAGTTCAATATGATGTCAGTCCACCTTTTGCAGTTATTACAGCTTCAACTCTTCTGGGAGGGCTGTCCACAAGGTTGCGCAGTGTGTTTATAGGAATTTTCCAACATTCTTCCAAAAGCGCATTGGTGAGGTCACACACTGATGTTGGTCAAGAAGGCCTGGCTCTCAGTCTCCGTTCTAATTCATCCCAAAGGTGTTCTATCGGGTTCAGGTCAGGACTCTGTGCAGGCCAGTCAAGTTTATCCACACCAAACTCTGTCATCCCTTTCTTTATGGACCTTATTTGGTATCCTGGAGCATTCAAAGCTCATTTCACTGCAACTAAGGGGCCAAGCTTAACTCCTGAAAAACAACCCCCACACCATAATTCAGGGGCCGGGAACCTTTTTGGCCTAGAGAGCCATAAAAGCCAAATATTTTAAAATGTATTTCCTGGAGAGCCATATAAAATTTTTAAACACTAAATACAACTAAATGAGTGCATTTTTAAGTAAGACCAACATGTTTAGAGTATAATAAGTCTATTATTCTTTTTAATAACATTGTTATTATAAAGCTAACCATCCATCCATCCATCCATTTTTCTACCGCTTGTCCCGTTCGGGGTAGCTGGAGCCTATTTCAACTGCATTCGGGCCGAAGGCAGGGTAAACCCTGGACAAGTCGCCACCTCATCAAAGGGCCAACACAGATAGACAGCACTCACACTCACATTCACACACTAGGGCCAATTTAGTGTTGCCAATCAACTTATCCCCAGGTGCATGTCTTTCAAAGTGGGAGGAAGCCACACATTCAGGGGGAGAGCATGTAAACTCCACACAGAAAGATCCCGAGCCCGGGATTGAACCCAAGACTACTCAGGACCTTTGTATTGTGAGGCAGACGCACCACCGTGCTGCCCTGAAGCTAAACAATATTAAATAAAATACTTCTTATCATTAAATGACTTTTTCAACAGGTGCGGTAGAAAACGGATGGATGGATTGAATTGCATGAGAATGTTTTATATTTTGAACGTTATTTTTTAACACTGTGATCACCAATGTCAATTAAGATTTATCTGAGAGCCGGATGCAGTCATCAAAAGAGCCACATCTGGCTCGAGAGCCGTAGGTTCCCTACCCCTGCCATAAATCCTCTTCCACCAATTTCACACTCCGGAAAACCTGCTGTTTCTTTTCCATTTTCGAACAGTTGACTTTAGAATATTTAGGAGTGAGGAAATTTCACGACTGGGTAATAACAATAATAATAATATATTATAATAATAATATAATAATAATCCTCTGCCCCCCTCTCCCTAGTGTGTGTGGGGGAGCGGGGTGGGGCACAGGTTCGGTGGCCATGGATGAAGTGCTTGCTGTCCAGAGTCGGGACCCGGGGGTGGACCGCTCGCCTTTGGTTGGGGATATCTCTCCGCTGCTTTTTTTTGATTGATTGATACTTTTATTAGTAGATTGCACAGTTCAGTACATATTCCGTACAATTGACCACTAAATGGTAACACCCGAATTAGTTTTTCAACTTGTTTAAGTCGGGGTCCACGTTAATCAATTCATGGCCTGACCTGTCTCCGCTCGGGATGGTCTCCTGCTGGCCCCACTATGGACTGGACTCTCACTATTATGTTACATCCACTATGGACTGGACTTTCACAATATTATGTTAGAACCACTCGACGTCTATTGCATCCGGTCTCACCTGCGGTCCTCTCCAAGGTTTCTCACAGTCATTCACATTGACATCCCACTGGGTTGTGAGTTTTTCCTTGCCCTTAATGTGGGCTCTGAACCGAGAACGTCGTTGTGGCTTGTGCAGCCCTTTGAGACACTTGTGATTTAGGGCTATATAAATAAACATTGATTGATTGATTTTTTTTTTTGTTGCACAGGTGGCATCCTATGACAGTTCCACACTGGAAATCACTGAGCGGCCCATTCTTTCACAAATGTTTGTAAAAACAGTCTACATGCCTAAGTGCTTGATTTTATACACCTGGTTCTCATCGTTTGAATGGGTGGCCAAATACTTTGGGCAATGTAGTGTATATATAATCTTTATCAGAAAGGCCCTGATCTTGTTGAAGGGCCACAAATAGCCTGGAGCTGACATTGCCTGCTGCTAATTGCCCTCACGGGAAAGAGATTGGACACTTCTGTTCTGTACAAGTTTTCCTCATCTCTCTCTTACTCCTACTGGGCGCACACACAAGTTTGCACACCTCCAATAGAGACTACTACTTCCCCCACGTCAGCAATGCACCTAAAAAAAAAAATCTCTTGAGTTATTTATAA